>NW_028057028.1:0-14845 GCF_054177405.1 Leptonychotes weddellii
GTTTCCTGCAATTAAGAATTCCTCATATCAATGAGATCATATGATACATGTCTTTCTCTGTTTGACTTATTTCACTCAACATAATACCCTCCAGTTCCATCCACGTCGTTGCAAATGGCAAGATCTCATTCCTTTTGATGGCTGCAAATGTAGACTTTTAAGTTATTCTGGAAATTATTCTTAGCCTTTTCCACAAAATATAGGCAGGTATCCTAACACGGATAAAAATTATTTTAAGATTTGTGAACATAATACTCTTTTTAAAAAGATTTGTGAACAGAATACTCTGTTTTTGATATCCTAGGACCCTAAGGGACCACAGATATTAAAGGGGGGGGTATCATGGTACCAGTAATATTTTGATTTATCTATTTTCAAGAAGCATTTAAAACTGTGTTTTGTTAATACTACTATTTTTCCCTTTAGCCTTCAATAAAATTTACAAGTTTGTTACCATGGGAAATGGTTTTGGTATTATAGTACATCATACTTTCAAGAGAGTAAGTGACACTGATTAGGTGAATTCTTAGGAAGCCTGTATTTCACTTGGCCTTTGTTAATGGGGTTATAGTAATAAACCACATCACTATGAAATGGATATAAAAATAAATCGTGGTTTCATTTTGAAAGAGTAGCTATTGGAGAAAGCATTTCTCATTATATACTGTTTTTTTTTCTTTTTTAAGAATAAGAAATGAAAGGTCTCTTCCCAGAGAACCAAATGTGCTTTGCATTTTTTAGTATGAACACCAACAGAGACTGTAATGCCATGAAATATTTATGTTCATTCTCTTAAGCACTGTGGCTTTTCAAAAGTCATAGAAAGCATTTTTATTATCCCCTCCTTGCAAAATCTTTGATTTTTATCAGAGATGCAAGCCATATACTCAGAATATTTAAACATTAATATGAAACAAGCGTGTGCTTAAGTACTGGTGAGAGTGACAGAAGGGTGTAGGTCCATGAATATTCTCATGTGAGAGAGAGCCTTGTATTCTTTCATAAAATAGGTTGGGTATTTGTTGTAAAAGTAAATCAACTGTATATATTTACAGATTTTTTTTAAGATTTATTTATTTGAGAGAGAGCATGAGTGGGTGGAGGGGCAGGGAGAAGCAGACTCCCTACTGAGTGCAGAGCCTGACATGGGGCTCGATTCCAGGACCCTGAAATCATGAACTGAGCTGAAATCAGCCACTTAACTGACTGAGCCATCCAGGCGCCCCTATTTACAAATTTTTGACTTTGATAATGAGTTAGGAGTATGGTGATACCTTTATTTTATTCTTTAACTCATTTTAAACCTCTTGAATTCTAGGGGTTAAATAAATAAAATGTAATCAGTAAAAAGATTATACAATCAACTATTATATATTAGACCAGTTTTTTTCCCAACCTTTTGTGACTTTGGAACTCAACTCATAGGTACAAAATTTGAAAAAATGGTCAATTAGTGATATATGTATTATATAACACATACATATAATTTTAATGTAATATTTAATATATATCAAATGATATTACCTTAAAAAATTAAAGTGGCATTTTATTAAAGACTGTATTATAGAGTACATTATAATTATAATCTTTGGTAATATTTCTAATTTAATGACAGTTTTCAGCTTTTAGGAATTTAACAGGCTACACTATTTAATTTTGCTTTCAATTAATTGTATCAGAAAAGCATGATTTGTTTAAGAAATTGAAGATTATATTTTTGGAGGAATTTTGGGATTGAGTTTTCATAAAATGTTCATTAAATTACTTGGTATGGCACCTGATACTTGGAATTCTTTTAAGCTTTTAAGAAAATCCACTTAAATCATAATAATTAATCCCCACTCACACCCCCCCCACCCTCCCCCCACCCAGTGACAGCCTAAGAAATATATCAGATTGCTGTTTGCAAGCAGTTTTCTGCAAATAGCACTTTAGGAGTGGGATAAATGAAAAACCAAATTGGACATAGAAGTAACTATATTTTACTGTTTTTTAAACACCAGCTTTTGATATTTTAGAGACATCTTCAGAAACATGCAATTTTCTATTTGGTGGGAAGTATTGAGGCATAATTATTATTTTCATTTACTTTGTGTTTTAGAGTTAGTTTTGCTTGTTTAAGGATCCATTTTGAATAGCAGTTACTTGATTGATGATTTTTTAATAAACTCAAAAGTCGACACTACCATAGTGGCTAGTTGGTAGTTGTCAGCTGATTGAAAACTGCCGCATAAGCCTACTTATGATTTTTGCTATCAGCTATGGACATTACAAATGCCCTTCTGTTTTATTATTATTTTTATTTTTTATTTTATTTTATTTTTTTAAAGATTTTATTTATTTGACAGAGAGACACAGCGAGAGAGGGAACACGAGCAGGGATCCTGACACGGGGCTCGATCCCGGACCCTGGGATCATGACCCGAGCCAAAGGCAGAAGCTCAATGACTGAGCCACCCAGGAGCCCCTATTTTTTATTTTTGAAGGTTTTATTTATTTGTCAGAGAGGGCACATGTGTGCACAAGCAGGGGGAGTGGCAGGCAGAGGGAGGAGAAGCAGGCTCCTGGTTGAGCAAGGAGCCCAATGTGGGGTTGGATCCCAGGACCCTGGGATCATGACCTGAGCCAAAGGCAGACGCTTAACCCATTGAGCCACCCAGGCGCCCCAGCCCTTCTGTTTTAAAAAGAATATTATTTAATTATTTTATTTTTAAAACATATAAATTGAAATATGCCATTATTACCTTCAATGACTGGACTCTTTGGGTTTACAAACCAAAATTTAGAAAATTTTGCATTAGCTAAATGAATTTTATTCTTTGAATATCTTATGTTTTCTTTTTTGGTTTGATTTTGTGACCTAATTATATTTTGATAATTTTAGAGAACTTTTCAACATCTTTTAAGATAAGAGTGGTTAAAGAAGAGGTACCTTGTACCATGAAAAAGTTAATGTAGTCGCTAAATGCATGACTTACTAGGTAGACTCTGGGGAGAATCTTCTTTCCTGAGAAGAAAGGTAAAAAAATAGGGACGCCTGGGTGGCTCAGTGGGTTAAGCATCTGCCTTCGGCTCAGGTCATGATCCTAGGGTCCTGGGATTGAGCCCCCACATTAGGCTCCCTGTTCAGTGGGGAGTCTGCTTCTCCCTCTCCCTCTGCCACTCCCCCTGCTTGTGCTCTCTTGCTTACACTCTCTGTCAAACAAACAAACAAATAAATAAATAAATAAAATCTTAAAAAAAAAAGGCAAAAAATAGTAGAGCCCAGTTTTCAAATACATCTTCTGAAGGAAAAGCCCATATTTTTCTACTCTCTCTGTATTTTATTTATTGTATAACATCTTATAGGCAAAGAAATCGAAAGAGACTGAAGATATACCAAGCGAACCATCTTTCCAGGATTTTGAGTACCCAGAGTATAATGACTACAGGGCAGAGGCTTTCCTGCACCAGCAGAAGAGGATGGAATGCTACAGCAAAGCAAAAGAAGCTTACCGGATGGGGAAAAAACACGTTGCCACGTTTTATGCCCAACAGGTAAAGAGGAAAACTGATTATTACTTCTTTCTTTGTCACTTACAGTGTCTAAATAATCTTATAGCAGGTAATACTCTTATTGTGACTAGATTAAGTTATTCTGGGGAATGTAGATTATATAAGTGACATAAGATACCCTAATATATAGGAAATGTATGGTTCTGAGAATTACCTCTCCTTTGAAATGCTCAATTCTATGGTTGCTTTTGCATTTATGGCTTACATGAATTACAGTTTATTCTGACAGTCCATATTTTCTTTTAGGATAAATTCTGTCATTTAGTGCTACTTCTAAACAGAGGTTTTCTGAAGGAAAGACAACAGAATGTTACTACTGACCATCTCAGGGTGGAATTACAGGGGACTTGTGCTTTCTGTCATGTTTGAATTTTTAGTGATGTATCACTTTTATGGTCAGAAAAAGAAAGTTCCATTAATATCTTTCAGTGAAGTAAAATTTTGACTCAGGGCTTATTGGACATGGTGTTACAAGAAACCTGTCTGATTTCCTTTTTAGCTTTGTGGTTCCACATGGCTTGCTTTTTGTGATTGAGTGGAGAAAGGTACCAAACTGGTATAACCCTGTGAGCCCCAATAACATACCTTGAGGGATGACTTCAGGGGTAACCACAAGGTGTTGAAAGGAATGAGATCAGAATTATCAAAGGATAAACTAAGGGATTCTTTCTTGAGATAGGTGATGTTTATTTAAGTCTTCCTCTTCTATGATTTTTGGATCAGGAAATATGTTAGAAATGATGATTTAGTATTTTAAGAACTATGTTATTAATTCACCAAAATTCACCTAAATTTTGATGCCTTCTTGCATATTAGACCATTGCATTATTTAAAATTTTAGATTTGTTGTTCCCTTTTTTGTTCTACCTTTTATTTGGGGGCACTGTTTGTTTCCTCATTTGCCTTCTAAGTAGCAAATAGCAGAAGTGTTTACTGGTGATCTGTTTAAAATAAAAGGGTAGTCTCCATGAGCAGAAGATGAAAGAAGCCAATCACCTTGCTGCCGTGGAGATTTTTGAGAAAGTCAATGCCTCCCTGCTGCCACAGAATGTTTTAGACCTCCATGGGCTACATGTGGATGAAGCTATAGAACATTTGATGACAGTTTTACAGCAGAAAACTGAAGGTAGGACTTGTGGTAATGACAAATTTTCAATAGAAAATATGTTTTTGCTTATGTTGGTAAACTTGCTAATTTAGGAGAATCTGAATTCGCAGGCTTGAGGCTATCTGTGTCACATTTATAGATATTTCTATTAGGTTCATTCTTCAAGTGGACCTTCTTGGAAAAGAATCCTCATTGGCATAGTCATTAACATTTTCTTCTTATTTCCCTATTTCATATTTTTTTGTTTGTTTGTTTCAAGTTTTTATTTAAATTCTAGTTAGGTAACTCCCTGTTTCAGTTATCTTTGTATTCCTTTGCTATATTTATTAAAGGGTATAATCTGAGAATCCTCTGTGACTTATAAATGGGACCTTTCAGGAATATCATACATCTTTGTTCAGTAGACATTTATTAAAGCGAACAGATGTTTATTAGATGTCAGTTGTGCAGTAGGTGTTCAATAAAACGCAGAAGTAAATACGGTGATAGGATTTTTACAGAATTATCACAGAAGGCAGGCTTTCTGAGTGTTTGCATTATGGAGGTGCTCCCTTTCTCCCTTTCTGCTTGTATTTTTGTCTTTGCAGGTCAAGGAAAGGCAACTACCTGCCTCTTCTAAGTTCTACGTCTTCCAAGGGCTTTGGATGAGGATATTTTTCCATCCAATATCATATATTCATATACATTAAAGTATCTTGTTTCGTTTTCATTATCAGGTGGTAGCATTTAGAAAAATTCAATCCGTTTTAGTTACTCCAGACTCCAATACTAGAAGTCATCTTCTTTTACCACTACTAGAGTATTTTTGAATTCTCAATTTGGCTTTTTCTTTATCTTCCATTTTATTGTGGAGACATGGAGTCCCATGCCTCAGCTATCCCCTCATAGTTCCATAACCCTGCCCTGTCTCTGATAGCTATATTATTCTGGTTAATTTATACATATATAATATTATATATATAATGTGTGTAGGAAGGCTTTGTATTATACTTTATACAGGTTTATCAATTCAACATATATCATTTGTAATTAATTAAATACTTGATTAAATATGATTAATATAGAGGTTGGAAATTCATCTGTTTACCATGTTGAAAAGCTTACAGTAATATAATAAAACACCTGGGTACACATGAATCCAATTAACAAGTGATAGCATTTTACCATGTATGCTTTATATTTTTACTCTTCCCTTTGTATTCTTTCCAGATATTTTTAAGATTTTTTTTTTTTTTAAGTAATCTTTACCCCAGTGTGGGGCTTGAACCCATAGCCTAGGTCAAGAGTCAGCATACTCTACTGACTGAGCCAGCCAGGTCCCCTATTCTTCCCAATCATTTTCTCTTTCTTCCTTCTCTTTCTAGTGGAAATCAACATCTTTCAGTTGGTTCCTGTCTAGTTTTTAAAATACCTTTACTGGGATGCCTGAGTGGCTCAGTCGTTAAGCGTCTGCCTTCGGCTCGGGTCATGATCCCAGGGTCCTGGGATCGAGCCCCGCATCGGGCTCCCTGCTCGGTGGGGAGCCTGCTTCTCCCTCTCCCCCTCCCTCTGCTTGTGTTCCCTCTCTCGCTGTGTCTCTCTCTGTCAAATAAATAGAATCTTAAAAGAAAAAAAAAAAATACCTTTACTATATGTACATTCATCAATAATCAGTCTGTAGTATTTTTGTGAATTAAAAAAAAATTAATGTACATGGTTTCACACTATACCTTCAACCAAACTTTATTTTCACCCAGTATAGTTTTCAAGATATACTCATGTTGATGGTATCATTTTTTTATTGTAACTGCTGTATAGTATTCTGTGAGTACATCATAATGTATCCATTTCTCTACTCACAGACATTTAATTATAATGTCACAGTGATCTTTATTTTGCATATCAACATGTGTACTCTTATTGCTATCTTTTTTCCTGGCTTTTTATATTGAAAAATTAAGAACCCTTAGAGAAGTTGAAATAATTGTATAATAAACATCCATGTATCTTTTACCTAGATTGATCAGTTGTTAACCTCTGGCCACATTTGCTTAATCTGTTTAAAATTGCTTTTTGCTGAACCATTTGAAAATAAGTTGTTAAACATCTTGGTACCTTACCTCTAAATACCTTAGCATGTTTATCTCTTTATAACAAATCCATTTTCCTACATAGTAATAGTACCATCATTACTTTTAAGATACTTAGCATTGTTATAATAATACTGTTAAATATACAGGCCACATTCACCTTTCTCCAGCTGTATGGAAATGTATTATATAGCTGTGCCATTTTTTTCCCCCTCAAGCCAGGATCCAGTCAGACATCATATGTTCCAGTTGATTGCCCCATATTTGTAGCCTCCAGTAATATAGAAATAGATTATTGTGGCACCTGGCTGGCTCAGTCAGTAGAGCATGTGACTCTTGATCTCGGGGTCATGAGTTTGAGCTCCACGTTGGATGTAGAGATTACTTAAGAAAAAATAGGAATAGTTCCTCTGCCTAGTTTTTGTCTTCTGTGTTGACATTTTTGAAGGCTCCCAGCTTTGGTAGATTGACCTACAGTTTTGTCTGATTCTTTGCTCATGATTAGATTCAATTAACTTTTTTGGCAAAAATACTGCATAGGTGTTGTTGAATCATCCTTGGTGAACACATCAAAAGGCATAATATGGTCATTTTGCCCCATTATTGGTGATGTTAAGTTTGATTTCTTAGCTAAGGTGGGACTCTGTTAGATTTCTCTATGTAAATGTACCTTTTCTTTGTAATTAATTAGTAGTTTTGGGCAATTGATAACTTCGCAACTGTGTGAATAACTAACTCGTTCTCTTATAGTATTTCACATAGTAATTTTAGTATCCATTGATGATCCTTGACTGAATCAGTTATTACATTGGTAGTTGCATAATGGTGTTTTATAATTTGTGTTCATTCTGTGTTTATTAGCAGACATTTTTTTTAAGACTTTTAAAAATTTATTTGAGGGGTGCCTGGGTGGCTCAGATGGTTAAGCATCTGCCTTCAGCTCAGGTCATGATCTCCAGGTCCTGGGATCGATCCCTACGTCGGGCTCCCTGCTCAGCAGACAGTCTGCTTCTCCCTCTTCCTCTGCCTCTCCCCACTGCTCCTACTCTCTCTGTCTGTATCTCTCTGTCTCAAATGAATAAATAAAAAATTCTTAATAAAAAAAATAAAAATTTATTTGAGAGAGAGAGAGAGAACGAGCAGGGAGGGAGGGGCAGAGGGAGAGAGAGAGAGGGAGAAGCAGACTTCCTGCTGAGCAGAGAGCCCGAGGCTTGATCCCAGGACCCGGAGATGATGACCTGAGCCAAAGGCAGATGCTTAACTGACTGAGCTACCCAGGAGCCCCTATTAGTAGACATTTTTTGATAAAGAAAAGGATCCCCCTTCCCCAGTTGTTTTTTAAATATAATTTTGGAAATCTTTGAGAAAATTTAGAAAACAGTAATAATAAAGATTAGAATAGAAAAAATTTAAGAGCAGTTTAAATACATTATTTAATCTGGAGAAAAGAAACCTGTTATAGAAGTGGTATAAGAGAATATTCTGTCTGTAGAGGATGAATAAATAATTTACTCAATAAAAAATTTGATTATCTTATATATGCTAGGCATCAAGGATAGAGCAGTCAGACACACGGTCCCTATTTTTATGGAATTTGCTGTCTAGTAGGGTAGATGACAGCAAATAATTACATAATAATTGGCACTGTGATACAAAAATACAGGTTGCCATGTTATATTTAGCATAAACTCCCAAATTCCTGTGTAATCTGTTCCTTGCCTCCCTCCCCATTCTCATGTTGTGTTTTGTTCCTCCTCCTTTTCTGACTTTTTACCTGTACTGTCCTTTCTTGCCATCCAGACTCCCTGTTAAAAGCCTCTTGCAGTATTCCTGTGTATCACAGTATTTATAAAAAGCTTATTGTATAGTTGATTATTAAAGTCTGTCTTCATGGCCAGGAATTGAGTCAGTAATGATTATTAAATCATCATTGTTGAATTTCATTCAACATCCCCAAAAAACTTAAATGACTGAATAAAGGGTAGATACTCCTTTCATTTTTGGATGAGGAAACTGATGATTTAAAAAGTTTAGTAAAATGGAAAATAGTAAGTGTTGGTAAGGATGTGGAGAATTGAACCCTTTATTTATTACTTTTTTAAGATTTTATTTATTTATTTGTCGAGAGAGAGCACAGGCAGTGGGGAACAACAGGCAGAGGGACAAACAGGCTCCCTGCTGAGCAAGGAGCCCGATGTGGGGCTCGATCCCAGGCCCCTGGAATCATGACCTGAGCCGAAGGCAGACGCTTAACCAACTGAACCACCCACGCCTCCCTGAACACTTTATGTTGCCAGTGGGAATGTTAAATGGTGCAGCCATGGTGGAAGAGGTTGGCATTCCTCAAAAAGTTAAACATAGAGTTACCGTATGACCCAGCAGTTCTGCTCCTAGTTAATGTACACAAGAGAATTGAAAACACAATTCATCCACACACAAACTTGTGCATGAATGTTCATAATAGCCAAAAAGTGGAAACAACCAAATGTCCATCAACTGATGAAAGGACAAAATTTTGTGTATCCGTACACTGGAGTATTATTCAGCCACAAAAAGAAATCAAGTAGTGATGCATGCTGCAATATGGATGAGCCTTATAAACCTGCTTTGTGAAAGAAGCCAGGTACACCAGGGCCCCTTTTTATATGATTACCATTCATATGAAATGTTCAGAATAGACAAACCAATAGAAACAGAAAGTACATTAGTGGTTGCTGGGGCTAGAAAGTATGGATTGGGGAGTGACTGCTAACAGGTACAGAATTTCTGAGATGATGGAATGTTCTGGAATTAGTGTTTATGGTTGCAGAATATTGTACTATACTAAAAGTGACAGAATTGTACATTTTAAAATCATGAACTTTATGTTATATTAATTGTATCTCAATAAAAAAAGATTACAAGAAAAAAAGAGTTAAATAACTTGTGTAAGGTGATACTTGGTCAGACCCAAGATACAAACCCTTTCTGAAGCCAGGCCCATCCTTGTGCAAGTTGCCACCTGTGGTAGCCTGTAGTTGCTGTCAGTCACCACCAGATGGTAGTATTGTTGACTAGAAATATATCTAGGGGACAATCTGTGGCTCTGCCCTCCACTGCTTTTAGTTATAAAAGATGATTGTCAAACTTGGGAGTGAACAACGAAAAAGATATCTGACCCTTATGTGCCTTCTGATTGAAATATGCATCACCAGCACCTATGAAGTTTTTACTACTTTGTAGGGATTTACAGGGAACAGAGGAACAGGTTAAATGGTACCATGGGGATACAGTCAACAATATTCAGACTGAAAATCTCAGATAAATGATCCAAGTTTTTCAATAAATCGTAAAGAAAATCCCAGGAGGAGGGAGAACATGTAGATTAAAAGTTACTTCAGAAATATATCAACCAAATGCAATGTGTGAACCTGTTTCAACCGTGATTTAAGCAAACCACTGTAAAAACATTTTTTGAGGGGAAACTTTTAGCCATTTTTAGAAACATGATATTAAGAAACTATTTTTGAGATATGATGGTGATATTGTGGTTGTTTTTTAGGAGTCCTTTTTGAAATAGACACTGAAATATTTACAAATGAAATGGTAAGAAATCTGAGCTAGGCTTAAAAATGAATAGTTTTTTTTTAAGGTGATAAATGTTAGGAATAGTCTGAAATTTGGGAACATTTAAACATACACATTAATTCATTCAGCAAACGTCCTTTGAACGCCTGCTTTTATCTGAGGCATGCAATTCAACTGTGGAACATTTTCAGAGCAGTGAATTTAAAATGAGGTGGTATAAATGACTGCCCTCACTGATAAGGGGAGCAGCAGTGAAGGAGTGATGAGAGTGAATTATGGATAGTTAAGAGATTTGAGGTTTTTTAAAAGTAAACTTTATAATATCACATCCATAAAGAACAGTGTACAAGTAATAATTGTATAGCATAAAAACTTTTTACAAAGTGAATACCCTGTATAGCCAGCACCCAGGAAGAGTTGAATTTTGAACAAACTATTGCTTGAAGTAATGGGTATGGACTAGAGTAGAAATGGAGATCTTGGGGTGCCTGGGTGGCTCAGTTGGTTAAGCGTCTGCTTTTGGCTCAGGTCATGATCCCAGGGTCCTGGGATGGAGCCTTGTGTTGGGCTCCCTGCTCAGCGGGGAATCTACTCTGCCTTTCCATCTCCCTCTGTCCCTCCCTCCCTGCCCTGCTCCTACTCTCTCTCTCAGATAAATAAAGTCTTAAAAAAAAAAAAGAAATGGAGATTTTAAGCAAAGAAGGAATTAGAAATGCAGGAGCAACATACCCTCTTAAAATTCTAGGCTAAATATTGCCTTGGAGATAGGAGGCTTGAAAAACTGTGGATCTGCTGGAGTCTCAGGGCAACTTAATGAGCAGAATATGGAGTATTTATATTATGTGTATAAGTATTTTATGCTAAAGGTCAAATTTGTGCTGTTTATGACTGAGGAACAAATATTTACTAAATTCATTATATCAACTCTTACTTAACACTGTTTTTGTTATTTTATTGCAGCTATTATTGACTTTTTGGTTTATACACTTAATTTTCACATGGTCATATCCAGAGCAGGAGCTGTATTTTTACAAGAGGCCTAGGCTCATTAATATTTAAAAATCATCTCTTTGGAAGAGTTTCTTATTCTTTTTTTTTTTTTTAAGTTTTATTTATTTTTTTAGTGATCTCTCTACCCAACACAGGGCTCGAACTCACAACCCTGAGATCAAGAGTCTCATGCTCTTCTGACTCAGCCAGCCAGGTGCCGTGGGAGAGTTTCTTTTTTTTTTTTTTTTATTAAAGATTTTATTTATTTATTTGAGACAGAGAGAATGAGAGACAGAGAGCATGAGAGGGAGGAGGGTCAGAGGGAGAAGCAGACTCCCTGCCGAGCAGGGAGCCCGATGCGGGACTCGATCCCGGGACTCCAGGATCATGACCTGAGCCGAAGGCAGTCGCTTAACCGACTGAGCCACCCAGGCGCCCCGTGGGAGAGTTTCTTAACAATTATCTTTAACAGTAAGACTGTATCCCATTTTACTCATAAGGAAACAGGCACAGATAGGCTAAGTAACTTGTCCATGGTCTTACCATACAGCCATTTGGTGGCAGAGCTGCTAATCAGACCAAAGCTGGCTGGCTTCAAAATATTTAATTAAAAGGGTCCTTGTGAAGACTCTTGGTTAATAAATTAAGTTGCTTAAAGCAATGCCTGACTCCAGGTATGCAATCATTGTTAGAGATCATCAATATCACTGTTGTTATTATTATTATTTTAGAGAGAAATTCTGGTAGCACACAGAAATCTTCTTCCCTACAGGGGAAGAAGTTGCACTTGTGTTTAGGTGGATGAGCTGCTTGGAGACTTCCATACTTAAACAGTATAGATGAAACATAGTTTTCAAAACCTCAGTTTGGGGGCTTTTTGAATTTATAAATCTCTAAGTCCCCATGAAAGTAATTTCATATGTGTTTGAGTAGTTGAGGTTTGTTTTCTATTGAGAATGTAAGATAAATAAATTTTGACTGTTGCAATTCCTGTCGTAACAGAATTTAAGCAGAATGGTGGTAAGTCCTCTCTCTCCGTGATTACGGGGAGAGGAAACCACAGCCAGGGAGGAGTTGCTCGCATCAAACCAGCCGTCATGAAATACCTCACAAGCCACAGCTTCAGGTGAGTATAGAGTTCTGTTACTGATAATGGCGATTGCCCATATACAGATAGTTAACACCAGTAACATGCTCAGATGAGTTATTAAAGTAGTTAACTAAATTTAACCATCTGATATTAGCCACAAATTCATGCTTAAATTATGATATAACATTCCCTGCTGGATTTAGGATGTTTAGAAAACCAGAAATGAAAGACAGATATGTTTCTTGTTGAAGGAATCACCTGACAAAACTATTTCTATCGTAAATTTAAAATCTAACAGAAAGTAAGTATAATTGTGTTTCTTTGACAATGAATTATCCAAGATTATTAGATTGTATATTTCATAGTTTAAAGTTAATAATTAAATATAATTATTCATATGTGGATTTTGGAAGGAATTGGGTGTTTCTGCTAAAATATGATTATAATTTGGATTTTTGAAACTGCAACAGAAGCATCCAGTCAATATGAATTTATACGTCTTCATAACTCAAGTGCTGTTAATGATCGTAATTGACAAACATGAAATGTCTTTTTTCATTAAGTGATTATTATTCAATAACAGGAAATGACAAGAAAAGTCCAAGAATAAAGATCTGTTGATGGATAGATTCCCTGAGGATGTTTATCATTAGGTACCAACCTCCCCCTACTTCTAGTTTTAGTTAGTGTAGCATATTTTGTTTATGCCATGTAATAAAATGTTGTTTGGCCACATTATAGAAAATGGTAGCATTAATTCTGAGCATGAAAACAGATGACATTTTAGAGTTTCTGTTAAAAAAGGAGTAGTTGGACTAGAACATTATCATGTTGGGATTAATGGTCTATTGTAGAGACTAGTGTTTTTTAAATTTTACACCGAGGGACTTGGAAGCATTTCATGGCCTGATGAATCAGACTTACGATTATGTTAGAGATTTCTTTTTAGTACTCACTTAATGCATAGAAATAATGTAATGCAGACATCATCTTATCCTTCATACAGCATGGTCTTCTTCATGAAGGTCAAATTCCAGCTTGAGAGTTTTGAAAAATCTTAAGTAACTACTAAGTTAGGAGTAACCCCTAGCCTTAGGGTTATTTATTTTTACAATGGATTAAAAGGTGCATAAGCATAGATATTGGTCCTGGATGATTGACTTAATAAAGGAGAATACTTTGATAGTAAATATTATATTTAGCATAGACACTTGGTATTGATTACATGCATGATATATTCCTTAACCAGTTTGAAATTTTTACCTAAAATAACTCTTTTCTCATTTCTGTAGGTTCTCTGAAATTAAACCAGGGTGCTTGAAAGTCATGCTAAAGTAAAATAAACATCCTTGACTTAGAAGTGTGAAGGTTTGTAGGTTAAAATTACTTTTATTTGCGGTAAATTTAGTCAATTTTACTGTAAACATGTTTATTAGAAATGTCCACTTATAATAAAAACATGATGATGATGTTTTTCAGAATTCAAGAGAAGTTTAATTTTTTACTGAATCAAATGCCAAATATGTTGTCTGTTAAAAATATTAAAGAGAATTTTTATTGATTATAAGATGTCTAAGAAAAGTGTCAGCTGCAGTTTTAAAGTTTGAAATGCTCTGATTCTTTCTCAGAAAATGTTACCTTTGTATTAATTGTTGTTTAACATTTAGTAAAATCCTAAAGGCATCATTGAGAGGTATTTTAAAGTGCTTTGAGACCTGGTTCATGCCCATGAAAGCCTTGTATTAAAAGGAGAAGAAGAAGTAGTAGTAGTAGTAATGAAAGAAAGGAAATCTAACAAAAACACTTGAATACTTTTTGATTTCAAAACTAAATACAAAAAAAATGTTTCATTTTGCCATATCCTACAGGAAGGAAGACATGCCATTTGCACTTTCTTCTGTTTTGTATATGATATTGATCTCTTACCTTTTGTTCTGTGTGTGTGCATTTTCTAGGAGGACAGTTGGAGCCTGAGATTATATTACAGTTATATACCTTCCGTAGGCAGAAAAGTAGAGAAGAAATGGTTAGATAATCTACCAAGTATTGGTGTCTTATAGAACTGCTTCTAGAGCTATCTGTGTAAATGGTATTTAAGACGGTACTAAAGAGCTATATTTTATATTTGAAGCATATGATTTCTAAACTGCAGTAGGTCGAAGTCCTCTATTAATTTAAAGCAAATAGAAAACATTTTTGATATAATCTTAAAAGGAATCTTTACAATTTAAAAGTTTTTTACCTTTGTTTTTAAAATGAGCCAACTTTCTGAAGAGAAACTTTCATTGACTTCTTTTTTGTGTGTGAGCTAAAAAGTCCTGTATGTCAATTATAATTTCATTTACACAAGTTTAATATGGTAAAGTATAATTTTCCAACATGAAACAATGGCTTAAATAAATTTGACTTTGGATATGGAGAATATTTCCAACATACGTAATTTAACAAAATGGTTGTGTTGCTTTT
>NW_028057029.1:0-8629 GCF_054177405.1 Leptonychotes weddellii
TGTGAATTGTGTAAGACTGATGAATCACAGACCCGTACCTCTGAAACAAATAATACATTGTATGTTTAAAAAAAAAAAAAAAGAGAGAAGAGAGTAGGAAGGGAAAAATGAAGGGGGGGAAATTGGAGGAGGAGACGAACCATGAGAGACTATGGACTCTGAGAAACAGACTGAGGGTTTTAGAGGGGAGGAGGTGGGGGGATGGGTTGGCCTGGTGATGGGTATTAAGGGGGGCACATATTGAATGGAGCACTGGGTGTTATATGCAAACAATGAATCATGGAACACTACATCAAAAACTAATGATGTAAAATATGGTGATTAACATAACATAATAAAATAAAATTTAAAAAATAATCTTTGTTTTCCCTTGAATTTGCTCATTTGCTTTTCTAAAAAATAACTCTATTAAATAAAGTAAAAAGAATAAAGCATATAACATAAAGATGAGGTCATTATAATAGTTCACAACATATTCCTCTAAATCTCAGTCATTCTGACTTAAAATTCCATTTGGAGGATACCAACATTCCAGTTTAAATCTCTATTTTTTAGACAACCATTCTTCCCTTTCTCTAGGGAGATACTGTAGATAAGGCATGCCTGTTTCACCCTCAGCAGACCTCTTGGCACTTCAATCTGTACCATCTGTATAAAAGATTTTTCCAGTTTTCTCTAAGAACAATAGATAGTTAACTATTATTTTATCAGATACATAATAGGAGTTCCTGATAATGTAATATAAACACCCCCCCAAAAAATTCATCTTCTGAAAAATGTCACACTAAAAAGAATATCATTTTAAGGGAAAAACAGGGTTGAGATCAGTCAAAACCTCTGAAACTTTTTGTTCAGAGTACTAACATAAACAATAATAACCTAAAAATGTTCAAGCACAGTTAAAAAAGAAAACATGTTAAATCCCTAAAAAATATCATTGAGTATAAGGCTTTACCTTTGGGGGAGAAAAATAAAGGTCAAAGTAGGGAGGACTGTAGGAAAAGATTAAAGCTGCAAATCTATGGAGAGAGGGCAAATGCACTTGCAAGACAGAACATCTGGCCTAGCAGAGGCAAGAGGAAGAATATGGGGGTAAGTCCAGTACCATGTCCTGGTTAGGTGCTGAGCTCAACTTCAATGTACACTTGAGGTTCAGCTGCTGTTACTTGGTAGGATAGAAGTATTTATCTGCTGAAGAGAATCACCTATGAGCCAGTGAGTCTTCTATGTCATGACATCATCCCCTGTTTATAAATCATATTAACCAATTTGCATTAAAGAAACATTTGCTATGGCAAAATAGGGTGTAACTAAAAAAGACATATCCAGGTGAATTTTCCAAAGCAATAATGAGGCAGAACTACCAACCACTCCCCAAAGAATAAAACTTAAAAACAAATAATCAAAATAACAAAAAATAATTTCAAAAAAGCATCTTTTTTCCCCATCATGCATCTTACTAGTCAATAAATTATAACTCAAAAAGGAAAGTTCCCAAAACCTGATAATAGTTTATGGGAAAATAAAAACTACTAATCCATACCAAAATAAGATAAATGATAAGAATATTACATTTTTTATAAAGCTAAGTTATCATTATTTAAAGAACTATTCTTTGTACGTAGAGTGACCAGACACAATTTACCTCAAATTACTATCTGTTGCCACTTTTTAAATTATCCTTGTTTTATTATATGGTAATCCTATTTATAGCATTTTTTACTTTTTTTTTTTTTTTACAATATAGTGATCTATTGTTTCTTTTTAAAATAGTTCAGCATAAACAGCATGTACAAGTGTATAAATTACCTTTAATCTGAGCCCTAGTAGAGGACCTGCAGAGGTTGTTAGCTTATAATGCACCTTAATCAAGAATTTACACTACAAGTGTGCTTCGTTTGCACTTGGCACACCCTAATCAGGAATCCACACCACAGAGATGTGTTTTAAATGTGAAGGGCAGAACTAGATGGCCCGTTAATTAGATAAAGGGTATTAGAAATAATTGGTAAACTGAGCAGTGTTCAAGATAAATGGTTGGCCAAAAAGACTGTACAGATATCTACACCTTTGCATGAATAAAATATAAGAATAGCAAGTTCAATAACCAACACCTTTAGAGAAAACTGGTCTCGGTTCTTTCCACTGAAGAGAGGATGCAATCACATGACTGAACTAGAAAAAGTCCACTGGTCCTGACAACAGCATTGTGTTGCTTCCATCATGAAGTGACCTTTATGCCAAGTGCTTATTAGAATGCCTGAAGGGCCAGTAGGCAAAGGTCTTTGCCCACTGCCTAGAATATGCTCTATGATTGTTTTGGTGCCTACTTGCTAATAAATGTTTGCATTCATAGCAAATTTTCCTCAGACTTTTGATTCATCATAACATCACAACAGGTGGTGAGGTTGTAGGCAAGGAGTCCCAGTCCTCACGTGCTTCTAATTGTCACAGACTACTGCCATTTAATAAAAGAAACTGACAGACTGTGAAAGGTCAAATTGGCTTAGGGTTTTCAACATGAGTTTTTTTGTTTGTTTATTTAATGAAATAAGTATAACATTAAATGTTAGCATTTGTTTTGTTTGGTTTTTTTTGCTTATTTTGTTTTGCTTGTCTTATTCTACAGTTCAAAATAAAAAGTAGCAAAATTCTATAATTCATTTGTATTTTATTTAGTTATACTTGTTATTTATTCATAAATGGATGGATTTTATCCTTCTGGACTAATAGAATAGAAACTACTGATCTAAAATGCTCATAAAACTAAAGAGGATGGTGTTGGGCTCCCTGCTTGGCAGGGAGTCTGCTTCTCTCTCTCAATTAAAAACAACAACAACAAACTAGAGAGGATGGGAGTGAAGTAAAATATCAGCAAGATTTGGTGAATGAAAGGATGTAGACAAAAGTAAAATTTATAGGATGAATTAAATACTAATCTGAAGTTTCAGAGACTATGTGATTGTGTCATTGGAGGAGATGGTAAGTTGAGGAAGAGAAACTTGACTAGGGAGGGATAAGAATTCATTAATCACATTTTTATTATGTTGTACTTAAGGCAATGGCAGGTTGTTTGATTGAAAAGTATAGTTTAGAGCACAAGTGAGTGTTGAGACTGCATTTTATTTATTAAGCAGTTATTACTGAGACTTTGCCATATGTTAAAGTAAGAAACTGGGTATATACTGTTGAAAAGGCAGATGCAGTCCCCACTTCATAGAGGTTATAATTTGAAATTAATAGTCTAGGATATGCACTTACTAATCACTATCTCAAGAATGTGTTAAATGTCACAGAAAAGTCAAAGTTTAAATTAAGATGTAGAATGGCACCAAATTTGGCAATAATAAAGTCATCAGTAACCGTCAAGAAAGCAGTTTCATCAGAATGAGAAGAGAATCAAGATTACAAAGGGTTAGGGAAGGAGTAGAAAAGAACACCTTAATAGATGGTATCACTACTTATTCCTCAAAAATAAGAAGGGTTTTTATGAAATGTTAATCACTTGTTCTCTTTGGTTCATGAAGAAAAAAAGGAAAAATAAAAGTTAGCTTTAACTAAACCCAGAAAGACTTTACATGGTTATAAGAAATAATTAGCATAACAGTGGCATTCTTAAATGTCCATAATAAAATTTGTGAAATGTAATAATTGTTGTCTTTCAGGTTTTCACAAATAGAAAATTGTCCTAAAATGTTCTTTTAAAAATGTCCTTTAAGACCCTGATCATATACCTTTCAAAGTGTCTTCTAAGCTATTCAACATGCATATAGAGAAGGAAGAAGTCAAGAAAGACCTGATTTTGATCCTGGAAATGGAAAATAATGGTCTCACCAGAGATATGGGGAACCCCAAGGAGAAGGAGCTAGGGGAGCTGTCCAGGGGCAAGTCAATGAGTTGGAGTGAAAAGGCCAAGCCAAGGTACAGATGCACTGTTCATGTTGGTTCCTGTTGGGCAAAACTTCTCTTCAATCATTTTCTAAAGTCATTCAAACCTTTCCTAAAATTTTTTCTGCAATATTTCTGAAGATCAACAATCTATTCCTGATTTGTCATTTTCTAAATTCACCTATTCTTTTTTTGAAGGATGTACACTGGACCTTTTAGAGTCTTCTAGTAACTCTCTCCTTTCCCACATTTCCTCAGATACAAATGGTGGTTTTGCAGTTTCATCTCCAGGTTCTTTCAGGATCCTGATGTACAATCTGTGTGGGCCTGGAGTCTTGAAGTCATTTAAAACAACTATGTCTCTTTTAATCTACCCGCCTACTTTGAGCTTTAATTCCCCTCTTAATGTTGTTCATTTTTTTTAAAAAGATTGCAAGTTCAGACTAATTCAGTGTAGCCTTTGCTCTTTGTCATTTAGTAACACTAGTTAGTAACATTGTTGTGTTTCCTTTTAGACTCTGTTTTCATTTGGACCCACAGATTACTGGATAGGATTTTGAATGGTCTTGTTATGGGAGGGTTTACTTTAAAAGACTTTCTTTGTAAATTGCAACTTCATGTCACTTAATCATTATTTTAACTAACAAACCAGCAATGGAGTGTTTTCACAGCCACTTGTTATCAAATAAATGAGTCGACCTATGGCCTTTTCTGGGTGGGAGGAATCCACACTGATACCATCATCCTTGTTTTCTATAATTAAAAGAATAAAGGCATCTTATTATAAGAAAACACAAGACATCTTTGAAACACCTAACTTCTAATGTTTTTTGAAATTCAATCCATTGAGATGTTTTTCTCCAAATTGAAGAAAAATAGAACTGCTCCCAGACTGAGGTTTTGGTGTGTCAAGTTTCAGCCGACAGTAGATTTTTTATGGCAAACTTATGAATCTCTGAAAACCAGAATGCATGTGGAATTGCTGACACAGCTTCCCTTATGGAGCTACTCCCTCCTGGCACTGATAGGATTTTACCCAAGAGCCAGAGGTGATCACCCAAGTTTCTTAGTCTCAGAGGAAGCAGGATGAAAATGTGAGCAAAAAGTGCCTTTTGTCAGTTAATGCTTTCTCAGTTTATTTGTCAGTTAGTTTTTAGTGAATACATCATACACCCGCCCTCCCTCGCAAAAAAAAAAAATATATATATATATCACTTCTCAACATCTAAGGGAATCCTAAACCAGTTTTTGGGCTCAAACTGAGATTTTTTTTCATGTGATTATGATATTTTAAAACCATGAGATTGAAAAAAATTAACTAAAGATATCCATCCTTGCCTGCTTTGTTTAGAAATGGAATGATAATTCAGAAATGGAATTCATATATTAATGATTACATTGCAAAGTTTTCCTTGCCTCATTTTCTGTTCTTGGAAAGGTAGGTGAATTAGTTCACATGACAGCAAAAAAGAATTAATATTACTAGGAGAGAAATATAAGCTTTGATATGGACAAGGTTTTTCATTTTACTAAATAATTTTACCAGTAATAAGAGGACATAAGATTTGAAAATATCACCTTCTATGAACAAAAAGAGTATTGAACTACAGAATGCACAAACTGTTAAATTAAAAAAAAAAAAAAAGAATCCAAGTCCTACATATGATAGTTTAATTGTAACTTACACAAAGTACGATTTAATTATGAAGACATACTTCATTATTTGTAAAATATATATCTTTATTCATGAAGAAACACACCATTATAAATTTCTTTTTAAAGTCATAATCGATGTCATTTTGACTGTCATGCATTCTGTTAGTTTTCTATAGCTGCTGTTACACATTACTACAAAATCAGTGGCCTAAAAACACATATATTACCTTACAATTCTGGAGGTCAGAAATCTGGAATGGGTCTCATTAGCCTAAAATCAAGGTGTTGCAGGGCTGCATTCCATTCTCGGGACCTAAGAGAGAGAGCTGCCCACATTACTTGGCTCTTGACCCCTTCCATCATCTTCAAAACCAACAACAGTAGTTTAAGTTCTCATATCCCAGCTCTCTGACCTCTTCTTTTGCATCCTTCTTCCACATTTAGGGACCCCTGTACTTACACTGAGCCCAGGTGACTAATACAGTATAATCTACCTATCTCAGATTCAGCTGATTAGCAACCTTAATTCCATCTGCTATCTCAATCCTCCTTTGCCATGTAACATAAATTTACAGCTTCTGGGGATTAAGACATGGACATCTTTGGATGGCCATTATTCTGTCTACCAACCATACAGTTTTTAGTTTGCATAAATCAGAGGGGAAAAGAAAACCATTCATAATAATTTTAGTGACAAAAATTGCCTTTGATCATACAATTTTTTGTTTTTGTTTTTTTAAGAAATTCTGGGTAAAGAATTTTCAGAATCTTCACCTAGAAGATCTTTTGGCAGAATTTCATAGGTTGAACTAAAACTGGATAAATATTGTCATAAAGATATTTGTATTATTGACATCAGTGATTTAATCATAAATCTAAAAGAGAAGAAATGCATCTATATATATATAGACTTTCTATACTGTGTATGTCTATGCTTTCACAGAGTGTTAAGTAGACCTGGATTCCATCCATTTCCTTCCAGGACATTAAATGCATTTGATTTAACAGATTGGATATATAGATAAAATGAAAATATTAAAAATGCAAAATGTGGGGGGCAGAGCAAGATGGCAGAGGAGTAGGAGACCTGGATTTCGTCCGGTCTCAGGAATTCAGCTGGATAGGTATCAAACCATTCTGAACACCTACAAACTCAACAGGATATTGAAGAAAAGAATAGCAACAACTCTCTGAAGAGAAAAGCGACCACTTTCTGGAAGGTAGGACGTGCAAAGAAGTGAATCCGAGGCGATATTCAGGAGGATAGATGGCAGGGTAGGGGGCCTCCGTTGGCCGCTTCTGGCAAGTGACAGAGCAGCAGAGCACAAAATCAGAACTTTCAGAAGTCTGCTCTACTGAGGGATGTCGTTCCAGTGGCTAAGCAGGGGGTGGAGCCCTTGTGGGACAGTGTGGTCTCAGGACACTCGGGGTCACAGAAAGACCAGGGGTGCCTGAGAGAGGCAGAGCTCCCAGGTATCGGAGCAGGGAAGCTGGCTGCAGAGACGGAGCCGAGGCGTGGGCTCTCAGCTCGGGGTTGCCATAAACCGTGATCTGTGGCACAGTCAGGCCACTGCTCCTTCAGCAGGGACCCAACAAGTGGCAGATCTGGGGAGACTCCCCTTCCTCCCCCGGGAGGAGTGGCACAGGAGCGCACTGCAGGGATCTGCTGGGTTTGGAGACTCCAAACCGAGTCGGGTGCCAGAGATAGAAATACTCGGTCATAGGCGGGGTGAGCACGGAGTGCGGCCGGAGACTGGGGAGACAGGAATGATTGACTGCTTTTCTCTGGTGACTGACTGAGGAGCAGGGCCCCGAGTTCTCAGCTCCTCTGGGGCGGAGATTGGGAGGCCGCTATTTTCACCCTTGGCCTCCAAAGCTGTACGGAAAACTTGGAAAAAAAGCTCCAGAGAGCAAACTCGAGCAGATTACTTAGCCCAGACTGGGCAAGGGCGGGGCAATTCTGCCTCCCGCAAAGACATTTGGGAACCACGACAGCAGGCCCCTCCCCCAGAAGATCAGCGAGAACAACCAGCCAAGACCAAGTTTACCGATCAATTAGAACCGCAGAACTCCAGCGCTAGGGGAATACAGCACATAGAATCCATGGCTTTTTTACCATGATTCTTTAGCCTTTCAAAAGTTAATTTTTTTTTTGAATTTTTCTTTTTCCCTTTTTCAACCAACATCTTATCAATCATTTTTATAAAAAACATTTTTATTTTTCATTTTTAGAGTCATAATCTATCCCTGCATAGTAGTTACCTGTATTTTTGGCATATATATATAAGTTATTCTCTCTTTAAAATTTTGAGATAGTTTCTCCTAACAGATCAAAATATACCCTAAATCTCTAGTGTATGGTTTTGTTCTACTCTCCTGCCTGATCACATTCTCTCCCTTTTTTTTCTTTTTTTTTTAAATCCTCTTCTTTCTTTTTTCAAACAACTTCTTATCAATTCCTTTTATAAAATTTTTTATAATTTTCATCATTACAATCATATTCCATCCCTTCATCATATCAACCCTTATTTTTGTACATATATAAGTTTTTCTTTCTTTAAAATTTTAAGAGGCACTTTCTTCTAACAGACCAAAATACACCGAAAATCTAGTGTGTGGCACTGATCTATGCACCAACCTGATCATATTTGATCATATCCTGGTGTTTTTTGTTTTGTTCTGTTTTGCTTGTTTTTATCTTTTTCTTTTTTCTTTCTTTCACTTTCTTTTCCCCTGGTTTCAGGTCTTTTCTGATTTGTTTAGAGTATATATTCTGGGGACGTTGTTATCCTGTTAGCATTTTGTTCACTCATTAATCTATTCTCCTCTGGACAAAATGACAAGATGGAAAAAATCACCTCAACAAAAAGAACAAGAGGCAGTACCAATGGCCAGGGACCTACTCAATATGGACATTCGTAAGATGTCGGATCTAGAGTTCAGAATCATCACTTTAAAGATACTAGCTGGGCTTGAAAAAAGCATGGAAGTTATTAGAGAAACCCTTTCTGGAGAAATAAAAGAACTACAATCTAACCAAGTCGAAATCAAAAAGGCTATTAATGAGGTGCAATCAAAAATGGAG
>NW_028057030.1:0-399 GCF_054177405.1 Leptonychotes weddellii
GACATAACTACCCCTGATCTGGGAAGTGGTTGGCGAGTCACTTCAGTGGTCCTTCCCAAACATTGGTCCTTAGGTTCCATGTAGATTAGGAATAACCCTGAGATGAGGGGCATGATTGTTGTTGGTATGTTCATAGAGATGAATTGGGATCATGCCTGAGCCCAAGTCGGTTTCCCCACAAAGCCTGATTCCAGACTCCAACAGGCGTCAGTCTCTTGTGGCACCCTACCCCACCTCAGTGTCCCAGTTCAATCAAAGACACCTGGGGGGAAGATATGGGACTTCATCTCTTCCATATGTCAAGGCAGAATCAAGCAGGTGGATAGAAACAGCAGCGGTACACCAAGACCAGGCAAGCATCAGTCACCGAACTTCCTGAGTGACCAGCAGTCCTGATTC
>NW_028057031.1:0-399 GCF_054177405.1 Leptonychotes weddellii
AGTGGCCTTTTTCACTCCAGAATTCTGCCAGTAAGGGGACGTTTTACACTGAGTCACTCTTCACGATACTGAGCTTGGAATGCAAGAATGAGTGTTTTATTCCCATGTACAACACTTTTTCTCATCTTTAGTTTTTCCCTTGCCAAAAAAATTAATTTGATGGAAAACAAGTTTTGATTTGGGTTTTGTTTGTTTTTTTGGGGGGGGAGGGGGTGGGTTGTTTGTTTTTGGTTTGCTCATTTGTTTTTTTTCATATGGGAAGAAAGGATCTATCTTAAAACCAGCCTCAGCGGTATGTGTAAGTGACTGAAGTTGGTGGCAGCATGATGTGTTTCCTCATTACATGTCACCACAGGGATTAGAAAACCTGGTTGAAGAAATTATATGTTTTTTTCAAAC
>NW_028057032.1:0-399 GCF_054177405.1 Leptonychotes weddellii
TATGCTTCTGATACAACAGGTCAGATAAAGCTTTGGTATTTCTTAAATAATTGGAAGCTCGTATTTTAAACACCAAAAAAACCACTATGCCATGATTTTGTCGTGTGAGCTGACTCCAAACTAAAAGGTCAGGTAGACAAGCCCCTCTTCAAGTTTTTTCTATTTCTGGGAAGCTCGGGCTAGCTCTGTTCCCTGGGTCGGAGAGGAGGTGATAAACAAACTCACACAAAGCCGAGTGATTCAGTGCTTAGGAGGCTGTATCAGAAGGCATGACTTCATCCAAACAATGAACTGCTGATACTGAGAAATTTGGCCATCAGCCAGAATAGGAGATGTTTCCGAGTTTCACATCAGTTATTTATCCTATAACTATTTACTGATTACTTCCCATAGGTAGAC
>NW_028057033.1:0-399 GCF_054177405.1 Leptonychotes weddellii
AAGCTAGAGGATTTTCCAGATTAAAGGAAAATAAAATGATATAAATTCAATGCATCTGCTTCCAAAGTTAGAAGGCATGTTTTTTTTTAAACTATATTTTTATGAGATTATAACATATAGGTCAACTTAGCCTCTGCCAAACCACAATGTGAAGTCACTTTTAGATATTTTGTGTATAACAAGTGGAATCCTTGAATACAGTAGAAATAGAATATTAAATAGAGATAGTGGTATCTAAGTGCCCAAGATAAAATATTAAGACAAAACATTGTATGAGACTTTCACATGGCAATGCTAATACATATAATTATTAATTATTTGACAAAAGTAAACTCAATATTTTTGTTTCAAATTGTTATTTAAATTCTAGTTAGTTGACATATAGGGTAATATTGGTTT
>NW_028057034.1:0-399 GCF_054177405.1 Leptonychotes weddellii
ATATGTGTTAAAGCATAAATGGGGTTTGGTCATGGCATATAATGTTTTTGATGTGCTTTTGAATTTGTGAATATTTTGTTGAGAATTTTTCTATTTATATTCATCACAGATATTAGCCAGTAGCTTAGTTTTCTTGTCCTTATCTGGTTTTGGTGTCATATAATGTTTGCTTCTAAAATGAATTTGGGAGTGTTCCTTCCTCTTGAGATTTTTGGAAGGGTTTGAGAAGCATTGTTGTCAATCCTTTGCCTGGTAGAATTCATCAGGGAAACCAACTGGTGCTTTGGTTTTCTTTGTTGGAAGATTTTGATTGCTGGTTTGGTCTCCTTTTTCATTACTGGTTCAGATTTTCTGCTTCTTCGTGATTCAGTCTTGGTTGATTGTATGTTTCTAGGAATG
>NW_028057035.1:0-399 GCF_054177405.1 Leptonychotes weddellii
GGTCCGTGAGGCAATTGAGATAATAGTGTGTGCTTGGAACTGATTTACTCAATATTCAACCCATATGTGGCCACTACCGTGTGCCGGGTACTCTCTTTAGGTGAGGTTGTGATTATGCACAAATGTTTTACCTAATCTTCACAAACATCTGAGGTGACTATCATCCCATTTTATAAACAAGCAAACTCAGGCTCAGGTAATGACTTGGCCAGGGTCATACAACTCTGACTGACAATCTGGGATCAGGAAACTTGTCTGCCTGACTCCGAGGCCAGTGCTGTCAATCAATACATGCCTCTCAGTTGACCTGGACTCATGTGCTCGCTCTCATTCTCTCTCAAATAAATAAATAAAATCTTTAAAAAAAAAAAAAGATTTAAGTTCCCTGGTTAGCTTTCA
>NW_028057036.1:0-399 GCF_054177405.1 Leptonychotes weddellii
ACTTCACTTAGCATTATACTCCCTAGCTCCATCCATGTCATTGCAAATGGCAAGATTTCATTGTAGGAATCCTCCTACCTCTTACCAAAGGGGGAAATTAAAGCAAAGATAATTCGCTTTTGATCCTGAAGGGGCCAGAGTGTGTACAGTGCAATGCAGTTTTAGGCCTTAGGCGGACCCTATTTGCATAGATGAAGCCATAGAAATGAGAAGGAAGGAGGGAAGGGAAAGGCAACCAGGAGAACCCGCTTCAAAAGCATTGAGAATGCAGTCGGGCACTCTGAGGGTGTTGAGCACCCTGGGTGTTGGAGTCACCAAGAGGTCGGTGGAGGATGTGCACGAGCGAGTAGATTTACGCAGCATGTGACGCTGATTAGAGAATAAGCCGGAAAAGAGGTA
>NW_028057037.1:0-399 GCF_054177405.1 Leptonychotes weddellii
CAATCATAAACTAGTAACTAATACTAAACTAAAGCAGCGGTGAACACTATGATCCCCCAGACCTTGGTTTCTAAAAACACCACAAGAAGCTCCTGGATGGAATGGCTGATTCCAGGGTTGGGGCAGGGAGAGTACGAGGCGAGTTTGGGGCACAGGAGAGTGCTCAAGGACTGATGGGGACAAGAATAAAGGACAAGGCGGGCCTGTGAGTCTGCTCAAAGGTGCTCCCACTGGCCCAATTTGGGGATGGTTTAGACATCAAAAGAAGAGCAATGGGAATGGGTTATAATATATTGAATTTTTAAAATTCATGAGTTTATAATGATACTGAAGAAGAAGAGAGTTCTCTTTTACAATAGAGTGTCTCATAATAAATTCAGAAGGGATGAAAGAAGTAGA
>NW_028057038.1:0-399 GCF_054177405.1 Leptonychotes weddellii
CATTTATTTCAACTGTTCTTGTGAGCCATACTAATCAGTAAGTAAAGAATGAAAGTTGAGTCATTACTGTAGGGAAATTAGTTATGAAGATACTGAAGACAGATGGTGGGAATACCTCTTTATTTTAAGAGCAATATCCAGGTCTTTGCTTGGAGTAGCTTAGCAAACCATTCTTTAGTCTAGGAGTTTATTAGAAAATATTATTTAAAAATAACATTGCCATGGACTTGCCAAAAGATAATGAGTTGTAAATCCCTTCCATTCATAGGAGGGTGGAAAACAAATCCAGTGTGTTAGAACTGGAGAGAATTAAACTCTGAGTTTTGCCTTGGGTTATTATGGACTCTGTGTAATGAGAAAGAAAACAAAGTCACTCTGTATTTTCTCCAGATGGCAGCC
>NW_028057039.1:0-399 GCF_054177405.1 Leptonychotes weddellii
GTGAGGATTAAATTAAAATAAAGTACACACACACATGCACATAAAATGCACAATGGCTAGCAAAGAGTATCTTCCAAATTGATAAATGAACATTATTATTTTTTTTTTTTAAAGATTTTTTATTTATTTATTTGAGACAGAGAGAATGAGAGACAGCATGAGAGGGAGGAGGGTCAGAGGGAGAAGCAGACTCCCTGCCAAGCAGGGAGCCCGATGCGGGACTCGATCCCGGGACTCCAGGATCATGACCTGAGCCGAAGGCAGTCGCTTAACCAACTGAGCCACCCAGGCGCCCCAAATGAACATTATTATTATTATTGAACTATGTTAAATAACTCCTCTGTGGAAGCCTTATGACATTTGAAGACAGAGTTCAATTCCACACTTAACTGAATCAAT
>NW_028057040.1:0-8628 GCF_054177405.1 Leptonychotes weddellii
TGGGGTAAATACCCAGGAGTGCAATTGGTGGGTCACAGGGAAGCTCTATTTTTAAATTTGTGAGGAACCTCCACACTGTTTTCCAAAGTGGCTGTACCAACCTGCAGTCCCACCAACAGTGTAAGAGGGTTCCCCTTTCTCCACAACCTCTCCAACATTTGTTGTTTCTTTCCCTGTCCATTTTTGCCATTCTAACTGGTGTAAGGTGGTATCTCAATGTGCTTTTGATTTGAATTTCCCTGATGGCTAATGATGATGAACATTTTTCATGTGTCTGTTAGCCACTTGTATGTCTTCTTTGCAGAAGGGTCTGTTCATGTCTTCTGCCCATATTTGTTTTTTGGGTGTTGAGTTTGAGAAGTTCTTTATAGATCAGCCCTTTATCTGTAGTGTCATTTGCAAATAGCTTCTTCCATTCTGTGGGTTGCCTCTTTGTTTGTTGACTGTTTCCTTTGCTATGCAGAAGATTTTTATCTTGATGAAGTCACAAAAGTTCATTTTTGCTTTTCTTTCACTTGCCTTGGAGATGTATCTTGAAAGAAGTTGCTGTGGCTGATGTCAAAGAGGTTATTGTCTATGTTCTCCTCTAGGATTTTGATGGATTCCAATCTCGCACTGAGGTCTTTCATCCATTTTGAGTTTATCGTTGTGTTTGGAGTTAGAGAATGGTTGAGTTTCATTCTTCTGTATATAGCTGTCCAATTTTCCCAGCACAATTTATTGAAGAGACTGTCTTTTTTCTATTGGATATTTTTTCCTGTTTTGTGGAAGATTACTTGACCATAGAGTTGAGGGCCCATATCTGGGCTCTCTATTCTGTTCTGTTGGTCTATGTCCATTTTTGTGTCAGTACCATGCTATCTTGGTGATCACGGCTTTGTAATATAGCTTGATATCAGGCAACGTGATGCCCCCAGCTTTGTTTTTCTTTTTCAATATTTCTTTTTTAAGTTGCATTTTACATCATCAGTTTACTTTCCTATTGGTTGCTAGTTCCTATTTCCCGACATCCTCACAATGGTCTCTAAAGAGAAGTAAATAGGAACACACGTTTACATTTCTGGTAATATTGACCCTAGATGACTGAATTTAATTATTATTTAAAAAAATTAGTGAGGTTGAAACTTCTTGAATGTGTTAATATTTATTATCTTAAAAATTATCTCCAATATTATTTCTTTTATTTATTAGAAGTGTTATTTTAGGGCGCCTGGGTGGCTCAGTTGGTTAAGCGACTGCCTTTGGCTCAGGTCATGATCCTGGAGTCCCGGGATCGAGTCCCACATTGGGCTCCCTGCTCGGCGGGGGGTCTACTTCTCCCTCTGACCCTCTTCCCTCTCGTGCTCTCTGTCTCTCATTCTCTCTCTCAAACAAATAAATAAAATCTTTTAAAAAAATAAAGAAGTGTTATTTTAAAAACTTATTTAACCTCTTTGCATATTAAGTATGACTATGTGTCTGCCAATATGTTTCAAATACTGTTTGCATTTTCTTATTTTTTTTCTATTTTTTCGTTATTGTTCATGGCTTTTTTGTTAAATAATATTTTTTTAAGTTATGAAGTTATCAACATTACTTCTGTAGTTTCTTCTACTAATTCTATGATTAGAAAATGTCTAAATAGCTTCAAACTTGAGAAATATTTTTTAACTTTTATTAGTTTTCTTGTCTGTGTTTGTTTTTACACTTAATTCTTTGAAGTCTGGAATTTTGTGATATGATTTTGAAGAAGAGATTTACTGTATTCTCTCTGAATAACTATGTATTTATCCTAAAACCAATTATTGAGAAACTATTCCTTTATATGATGAGTTTCAATATCAGTTTTCTTTTTTCATATACTACATTTTTACATTTTTCATGGACTAACTTTCTAACTCTTCAAACTGTACCTCACCATTTGGATTATTTTAAGATGTTATTTGTTCTCTGTACTATATGTGTTAAATATAATGGTCTTTTTCTTCCTTTTTCAATTTTATGATTATTTGACCATTTATTTAAGAAAGGAAAACAACTCTAGAACTTCATTGTTATGTTTCAAAACAACAACAAAAACCTTTTATCTTTTTAAAATTTTTAAAAAGATTATTTATTTCAATAAAAATAAATAAATCTTTAATAAAAGATATTTATTTATAAAAATTATCTTTAGTAAAATAAATAAAAAATAAAAAGATAAATAAAATAAAATAAAAATAAATTTATTTAAATAAAAATAAAAAATAAAAAATAAAAATTTTATTTATTTATTTGACAGAGAAAGAGAGAGAGCAGAAGCAGGTGGAGTAGCAGGCAGAGGGAGAGGGAGGAGCAGGTTACCTGCTGAACAGGGAGTCTGATGTGGGGCTCAATCCCAGGACCCTGGGATCATGACCTGAGCCGAAGGTAGATGCTTAACTGACTGAGCCACCCATGTGCCCCAACAAAACCTTTTATAGTTCTTATTGGAGTAACACTAGACTTACCATTCATTTGAAGAGTATAGATATCTTTATAAAGTTTCTTCTCTCAACTAGGAGTGTACTAGACTCTGCTTTAGTTGGGTATTCAGTTACCTTCCTTTGTGAAGAGTTAAATTTGTATGTGGTATGTGGATATTTGTGTGTTTGTTTGTGTGCATGCTATGTATATTTTTCCATATTTTACATTATATTAATTCTGTATATTTCTCATTAAATTCACTCATAAGTAGCTCATTTGCTATTGTTTTTGTAATTTTTGATATTTGCCAATGTTTATTGCTGGGAAAGTGAGGGACTTCTGGTTTTTAAATATTAATGTATATTTTTAAGATTTATTTATTTATTTTGAGAAAGAGAGTAAGAGTGTGTGTGAGTGGGGGAGGGGCAGAGGGAGAGAGAGAATCTCAAGCAGACTCCCCATTGGGCATGGAGCCCAACGTGGGGCTCCATCTAACAACCCTGAGATCATGACCTGAGCTGACACCAATAGTTGGATGCTTAGCTGGCTGTGCCACCCAGGTGCCCCAAATATTAATGTATTTTTTTTTTTTAAAGATTTTATTTATTTATTCATGAGAGACAGAGAGAGAGAGAGAGAGAGGCAGAGGGAGAAGCAGGCTCCCAAGGAGCAGGGAGCCTGATGTGGGACTCGATCCCAGGACCCTGGGATCATGACCTGAGCCGAAGGCAGACGCTTAACCATCTGAGCCACCCAGGCGCCCTATTAATGTATTTTTTAATTTTGCTCTCCTACATATAACATCTAATTAGTAAACAGTTTTGTAGAGGGTCACATTGTGTTTACTTTGCACAGTCATCAAATGCAAAAAATAAAGATTTGATTTTCTTTATTCTAAAACAGAGGGACTTATTTTTTATCTTTATTATATTGCTTAGAATTTCCAAAACTATGTCAATCAATCAACATGGTGAAAATGGACTTTCTTGTGTGTATGTATGTATGAATGTATTTATTTATTTATTTATTTTCAAAGATTTATTTATTTATTTATGTGTGTGTGAGAGAGAGAGAGGGAGGGAGAGGAACAGAAGGAGAGGAAAAGAGAACCCTAATCAGTCTCCATGCTCAGCACAGAGCCTGCTGCAAGGCTTGATCTCACCACCCGAGATCATGACCTGAGCCAAAATCAACAGTTGCACACTTAACCAACTGAATGTCCCAGTTGCCCTTTCTTGTCTTTATTTTTAATTTATTAATAATGGGTATATTGCTTTACCATTATACCTGGATCTTTTCTTAGTTTAAGGCAAGTATAGTGTATCATGGTAAGGAATTATACTTCCACATTTTTTTTTTTTGTAATCCTCCAAAATTTTTCTATCAGCAGTGATTTCTGAATTTAACCTCTTGGAGGCCATCCCTTTTTTTTTTCTAAAGAGTTTTTATTCAGATTCCACTAGTTAACATACAGTATAATATTAGGTTCAGGTGTACAATATAGTGATTCCACACCTCCATACATCACCCTGTGACCATAAAAGTGCTCTCCTTAATCCCCATCACAAACTTAACCCACCCACCCACCCACCTCCGCTCTGGTAACCATGAGATTTATCTCTATAGTTAAGAGTCTGTTTCTTGGTTTGCCTCTCTCTTTCTCATTTTTTTTTTTGTTTCTTAAATTCCACATAGGAGTGAAATTATATGGTATTTTTATTTCTCTAACTGACTTATTTCGCTTAGCATAATGCTCTCTAGCTCCATCCACATCTTTGCATATGGCAAGATTTCACTCCTTTTTTAAGGCTGAATAATAGTCCATTGTATGTCTATACACCACATCTTCTTTATCCATGCATCAGTCAATGGACACTTGGGCTATTTCCATAATTTGGCTATTGTGTATGTATCCCTTTGAATTAGTATTTTTGTATTTTGGAAGTAAATAGTAGTATGATTGTTGGATCATAGGGTAGTTCTATTTTTAACTTCTTGAGAAAACTCTATACTGTTTTCCAGAATGGTGAGAACAGTTTGCATTCCCACCAACAGTGCAAGAAGGTTCCCCTTTCTCCACATCCTCTCTAACACCTGTTTTTGTGTTCTCGATTTTAGCCATTCTGACCAGTGTGAAATGATATCTCATTATAGTTCTGATTTGTATTTCCTTGATGATGAGTGATGCTGAGCATCTTTTCATGTGTTTGTTGGTCAACTGGATGTCCTCTTTGGAAAAATGTCTATTCATGTCTTCTGCCCATTTTTAATTGGATTATTCATTTTTTGGTTTTTGAGTTTTATAATTTCTTTATATATTTTGGATACTAACCCTTTTTTCAGATGTGTCATTTGCAAATATCTTCTTCCATTCATAGGTTGCCTTTTAGTTTTGTTGATTGTTTCCTTTGCTGTACAGAAGCTTTTTATTTTGATGAGGTCCCAATAGTTTATTTTTGCTTTTGTTTCTCTTGCCTCAGGAGACATACCTAGAATGTTGCTAAGGCTGATGTCAAAGAGGTTACTGCCTGTGTTCTCCTCTAAGTGTTTTATGGTTTCAGGTCTCACATTTAGGTCTTTCATTCAGTTTGTGTGTGTGTGTGTGTGTGTGTGTGTATGGTGAAAGAAAGTGGTCCAAGTTCATTCTTCTGCATGTTGCTCTCCAGTTTTCCCAACACCATTTGTTGACAAGATGGTCTTTTCCCCCTTAGTTAGTCTTTCTTGCTTTATTCCAGATTAATTGACCATATAATTGTGGGTTCATTTCTGTTTTCTATTCTATTCCATTGATCTATTTGTCTGTTTTTGTGCCAGAACCATACTGCCTTGAGGACCACAGCTTTGTAACATAACTTAGTCTGGAATTGTGGTGCCTCCAGCTTTTCTTTTCTTTTTCAGTATTGCTTTGGCTATTTCGGGTTTTTGTGGTTCCATACAAATTTTAAGATGGTTTGTTCTGGCTCAGTGAAAAAGCTGATAATATTGTGGTAAGGATTGCATTAAATGTGTAGATTGCTTTGGGTAGTATAGAGACTTTATCAATGTGTTTTCTTCAATTCATGACTATGGAATATCTTTCCATTTCTTTGTGTCATCTTCAATTTATTTCATCAGTGTTCTATAGTTTTCAGAGAACAGGTCTTTTACCTCTTTGCTTAGGTTTATTTCTAAGTATTTTGTAATTTTTGCTGCAATTGTAAATGGGATTGGTTCCTTAATTTCTCTTTCTGCAGCTTCATTATTGTATAGAAATGCAACAGAGTTCTGTATGCTTATTTTGTATCCTGCAACTTTACTAAATTTGTTTATTAGTTCTAGCATTTTTGGTGGCATGTTTTGGGTTTCCTATATAGAGTATAATGTCATCTGCAAAAACTGAAAATTTTACTTCTTCCTTGTCTTGGCAACCATTTTTTACAAAGTGTGTGTGTGTGTGCATGCATTTGTGCTCCTTCATCTCATAGACACATTACACTTTTTTTTCAACAGTTGTTGCATTTGCTCATCAGCAAAAATAGGTCTGTAGATAAACACATTTGAAGCAAGAGATCTGAATTTTGTGCCAATGCTGCTGTTGACAGCAAATTGTGTAACCTAATACAGCTTGCTGTACTCTGCTTCCTTACCTCTGTAATGATCAGTTTGAACAAGATCAGTAATCACATATACAGGGCATTTGTACTTGGTACCTAAACCGTGGGACTCATTCCCCAGGATCTAGCCTATGTCCATCCTGGTTAATTAGATTGCATCACTCTTCTTACAAAGCTTAACTCTAGCCTTTGTTTTTGACGAAATCCTCAACACAGAAATCTAGGAAGCCAAGGGCAGTCATTGAAATTGGCACATGACATAAACCCATTTATCAGTCATTGACAAGATTTCCTCTAGAATTACTTAGTCTCTTGAATTTTTCTCCTGTATGAAGGATTCCCCACATTTCCTTTGGGCATCATTTACAGAGTGCTTATTGATTGTCAGGCCCTTGGGCAGATCCTGGAAGACCAGTGGCTCCCTTGTCCCACCATAGTCCTCAATCGGTTCACCCTCCCTCCTTTCCATGGATGATCCTGTGCTTCTTAGAGACCCCAATTAATGACAAAAATCACTATATCTGCTATATATAAGTACATATTTTTAGCAAAACATGTTCATGGTATTCTAAATATCAGAATAGAAACCAAAATTTAAGAACTGTCGTCATGTTTTTCCTGTAGTTGCTGCAAGGGTCTGTGCACTACTCATTGTTGTCAAGGTAATTTCTTTCTGAAGGAATCAGCAATTATATCTGCAAGAATATTGCTCATTCATTTATGGAGAAACTGAGGCTGAAGAAGCAGAGTCATCTAAGTGACAGAGTGAATGACTAGCAGAACTGAGAGCCAAACGGACCACTCTTTCAGTCATTACTAATTATTTAATGAACACAAGTTACACCTTTTGCTTGTGGGTTTCTATCAGAGGGAACACAAAGTTCTGAGACATTTTCCATAGGTTCCAACACTGATGCTCAACCTGATTTTTCTGAACCTATGGCTGGATGGCTCACAAGTGGAGGAATGGCTTCACATTTCTTTAAAGGACTTCAAAATTTTCTACTATCTTTGCACAGCTATGATTGTCTAAAATACATAACACTTTTAGTGCTTGAGACTTATAATGAATGACAAAATATACTCTGAGAAGAAAACCATGCCACACACTCTAATGAGGGATTTCTCCTGCAGTAGCAGCTTTCTTTTGAAATATTCTTTTCTCCTAGTGTGGAGAAGAATACAGAGCACAGGGAAATATAGACCATTTATTTATCCTCTACACACAGATTGTGCATTACCAGTACCTTCTTACATATTCAGGAGGAGAAAGGATCCTGACCTGGAATGCAGAGATCTAAGGAAATGCTACCATTAGCACAAGTGAAACAAAATAGGATTTGGTTCATATTATGCTAATTAACTTTTATTTCCAAAATATATTAGCCTTGTTGTTCCCCATCCCCCAAATGCACACGGCCAAATCCTAAAAAAAAAGGCTAATAAGATTAATGAGATTTTATCATCTAATGCTCAACTCCACCTTATTTCTACAAGCTCTACTATATTTTGGTGACAGCTTCTAAGGATTTCTTTTTTTTTAAGGGCTTTATTTATTTATTTGAGAGAGAGAGAGCACATGCACAAGCAGGGGGTGAGGGGCAAGGGGAAATGGACAAGCAGACTCCCTGCTGAGGAGGGAGTCCAATGTGGTGCTGGATCCCAGGACCCTGAAATCATGACCTGAGCTGAAGGCAGATGCTTAACTGACTGAGTCACCCAGGTGCCCCTGATTTCTTGAGTGAAATACAGTATCAGAGGGTTATATGGTTTGTAAGAAGTTTTTTTATTAGTAAAATGATATTCTAGTTTTTTTGGTTTACTGAAAGTTTAGCAGATGGTACAGAGAATTGCTGTATATTCTTTCCCTTTCCCCTATTATTAACAACTTGTATTAGTATGGTACATTTGTTACAACTAAAGAACTAATTTCATACATTATTATTAACTATAGCCTATAGTTTACATTAGGATTCACTCAGTCTATTCTATGTATTTTGACAAATGCATAAGGTCTTGTAACTCCCACTACAGCATCATACTGAATAGATTCAGTGCCCTAAAACCCTTTGTGTTCTGACTATTCATCCTTTCCTCTCCATTAGCCCCTGGCAATCATTAATCTTTTATTTTTTCCATAGTTTTTCCTTTTCCAGAATGTCATATAGCTGGAATCATATAGCATGTAGCTTTTTCAGACTATTTTCTTTCACTTAGTACTAAACATTGAAAACTCCTTCCTGTATTTTCATGGCTTGATAGCTCAGTTTTTTATTGCTGTATAATACTCCATTGTTTAAGGCATCAAAATCCAGGAGGCACAGAGAACCCTTCTCAAAATCAATAAAAATAAGCCAACACCCCAATATCTAATAGTAAAACTTATGAGTCTCAGAGACAAAAAGAAAATCTTGAAAGCAGCTCAGGAAAAGAGATTTGTAACCTACAATGTTAGAAATATTAGATTGGCAACAGACCTATCCACAGAGACCTGGCAGGCCAGAAAGGACTGTAGGATATATTCAGAGCATTAATGAGAAAAATATGCAGCCAAGAATACTCTATCCAGCTAGGCTGTCATTGAAAATAGAAGGAGAGATAAAAAGCTTCA
>NW_028057041.1:0-399 GCF_054177405.1 Leptonychotes weddellii
CCGGGATCGAGTCCCGCATCGGGCTCCCAGCTCGGCAGGGAGTCTGCTTCTCCCTCTGACCCTCCTCCCTCTCATGTTCTCTGTCTCTCATTCTCTCTCTCTCAAATAAATAAATAAAATCTTTAAAAAAAAAATTTTCAAAAGGACTAAGGAGTAAAGGTGAAGATTCATCTCAAATATCAGGCTATTATTACAAAAATAGTAATGAGAGAGGAGTAAGATACCTGGGAACAACATCCTCTGAGCACTGTACTATCTGTCCGGTACTGTAATGAACAGTTAGCATTTATTTACTATTTTATCCTCAAAGCAATCCTGTGTGATAGGTGCTATTATTACTTCCATCTTATAGGAAATCAAAACACAGAGAAGGTTGTAAATAAATTAACATTTAGTAAG
>NW_028057042.1:0-399 GCF_054177405.1 Leptonychotes weddellii
TTTTTTATTTATTTGAGAGAGCGAGCGCGCACGAACACAAGTGGGTGGGGGAGCAGCAGAGGGAGGGGGAGAAGCAGACTCCCTGCTGAGCAGGGAACCCGATGTGGGACTCGATCCCAGGACCCCGGGATCATGTCCTGAGCCGAAGGTAGACGCTCAACCGACTGAGCCACCCAGGTGCCCCAGTCCTCTTTTTTTTGATTTAATTTATTTAACTGTCCTGGATAGGTGCATGAAACAGGTACTCCGCAAAAATCAGGTCTGCAAACGAGACTGGCCCTTCCCCGGCTGGGAGAGGTCAGGATTCTGCATGCTCCTTGGCGACACCTCAGCCCCCTTCTTAGAAATGCCAGGTGCTTGTTGCTGCACCTGCCCGGGTCCCTGAGGATCCAGCTCACG
>NW_028057043.1:0-399 GCF_054177405.1 Leptonychotes weddellii
TGAGGAGAATGGCACCCATCCAGAAGATACTAGAAGACTGTGGATATATTTTCTATCCTAGAATGTCCAGCCTTAAAAGTGAAGTCTAGTGAAAAAATGGTTTTCCTATTAAAATGTGGGATGTTTTCCTTGCAGGGGTGTGTGGGTTTCTGGTAGGTAGGAATACAGAGCCAGCACCCTCTCAGATCGCGGAGAGTCCGGTCCTGGGGTTATCTGCAGGCTAAGAAGGACTGGAAAGGTAGGGGCGTGCCTTAATGCATTCGAGAGTCTTTAATGATGTGGGGAAGGTTCTGTCATTTTGTTTGTTATCCTTTAAAAAAAAAAAAAAGTGTGTGTGTGTGTGTGTGTGTCTGTTTTTCCCCAAGTATCAAGAAATGAGTTCACTCTTAGAAGCTCTGT
>NW_028057044.1:0-399 GCF_054177405.1 Leptonychotes weddellii
GATTCAGCCGAATCAGCCAAACGTGAAATTGCTTACTTCTTCAACGAAGATGAAGTATTAGATCGCACTCGTTAATCTTATTTTTTAGTCCGTCTGTGCGATAATATAAATCTGTTTTTGTAAGGCCTTTCTAACAAAAACAGTGCCTAAAACGGCTACGCTTTGTGCTTAGCCGTTTTTCTTTTTCACATCAGTTTCACAATGAAGGGGTTAACAACCTGACTAACAACTTGTTAAGATGCAGACACAGACAAACAGCATCTTAGATTAACAATTAAGGTATAATGAAATTTAAAGTATATAATTTTTCAATATATTTAATGTATTTCAATTCCCTTAAATAGTGATCCTTTTGCATTGTGTTCATCGAACCAACGCTTCACGATTGCGCGCGATAGT
>NW_028057045.1:0-399 GCF_054177405.1 Leptonychotes weddellii
CCCTGGGATCATGGGACCTGAGCCGAAGGCAGCTGCCTAACCAACTGAGCCCCCCAGGCGCCCCTAAAATTATTTTAAATAAAAGTTACTTAATAATATGCTTGGCCCTTGAACAATACAGGAGTAAAGGGCACCAACCCCCCTCCAACAGCCAAAAATCCATGAATAACTTTTGACCTCCCAAAAATTCAACCACTAAGAGCCTACTGTTAACTGGAAGCCTTACCGGTAACATAAACAATATATTAACACATATTTTGTATGCTATATGTATTATATACTGTATTCTTATGATAAAGTAAGCTAAAGAAGAGAAAATCTGGGCGCCTGGGTGGCTCAGTGGGTTAAGCGACTGCCTTCGGCTCAGGTCGTGATCCTGGAGTCCCGGGATCGAGTCCC
>NW_028057046.1:0-399 GCF_054177405.1 Leptonychotes weddellii
ATCTGATATAGCTGTTAGAATAGCAGTGGCTGACTAAAGATACAGACGTAGTGAAAAGAAGGGGCACATGCACCCCAATGTTCATAGCAACAATGTCCACAATAGCCAAACTATGGAGGGAGCCAAGATGCCCTTCAACAGATGAATGGATAAAGAAGATGTGGTACATCAGAAACATTATTCAGCCATCAGAAACAATAAATACCCACCATTTGCATCAACATGGATGGAGGAGGGGATTATGTTCAATGAAGGGAGTCAAGCAGAGAAAGACAATTATCATATAGTTTCATTCATATGTGGGACATACACCATAGCATAGAGGACCATAGGGGAAGGGAGGGAAATCCAAAGGTGGAGAAATCAGAGAGGGAGATGAACCATGAGAGACTATGGACC
>NW_028057047.1:0-399 GCF_054177405.1 Leptonychotes weddellii
AATTTACATAAAAAATAGATAAATTATTTAACAGGAAAACCACTATGTAACTACATTTTTTTTTTAAAGATTTTATTTATTTATTTGACAGAGAGAGAGAGAGAGCGAGAGCACAAGCAGGGGAGTGGCAGTCAGAGGCAGAGGGAGAAGCAGGCTCCCCACAGAGCAGGGGGAGCCTGATGTGGGACTCGATCCCAGGACCCTGGGATCATGACCTGAGCTGAAGGCAGCCGCTTAACCAACTGAGCCACCCAGGCGCCCTCAACTTCACTTCTTTTAAAGCACATGCTCATGTCCTATCAGAACTCTGGATCTAAAAAATCAGAAATGAATCTCATCTACAACTAATTAGAAAGTGAAAACACACATGACAAATTCACAAGAACTTCATATAAGATG
>NW_028057048.1:0-399 GCF_054177405.1 Leptonychotes weddellii
TCACTGCTCTGTAAATTCTAATTTATGTTGATGCCATAGATTTCCTGTTGTTCCCTTAGTAGAAATATCAAATGTCTATTTCATACGCAATATACAAAAAAGTAAAATGATTTTTCTTGTCTCACAAAAAAAGATAATCTTGTAAATTTGACAATGTCACTTCAGAAAGCTGTATATTCCTCCAAAACTACACTTTAGGAAGCATAAAGAAGAGAGATCTTGCCACAGGGCAATAAGGCCCTAAAGTATAACTTTTCAAACAGTAGTTGTTCCCACATTTAGAGTCAAGAAAACAAGATCTGTCAATTATCATATGGTTTCACTTATTTGTGGAACATAAAGAATAGCATGGAGGACATTAGGAGAAGGAAGGGAAAAATGAAGGGCGTGGAAAATGAA
>NW_028057049.1:0-399 GCF_054177405.1 Leptonychotes weddellii
ACTCTTGGGCTGCAAAACTGGTAAGAGCTTTAATAAGGTTTTTTTTTTAAAAATTACATACATCTCGGGATGCCTGGGTCGCTCAGTTGGTTAAGCAACTGCCTTCGGCTCAGGTTACGATCCCAGGGTCCTGGGATGGAGCCTCACATCAGGCTTCTTGCTCAGCGGGGAGCCTGCTTCTCCTTCTGCCTCTCTCTCTTCCCTTCCCCCCACTTGTGCTCTCTCTGTCTCTGTCCCTCAAATAAATAGATAACATCTTTTAAGAAACAAAAACAAACAAACAAAAAATGAACCACTTGCAGAAAAGATCTCTAACCCCCTGAGGGCAGCAGAATATGCTACCTTAATAGATGCCACTTTGGTATATTGATTATATTGAGCTCTGAGCACTTGAAAACA
>NW_028057050.1:0-399 GCF_054177405.1 Leptonychotes weddellii
TGCTTGTCTTTCTTCATATCAAAATCACTTAAAACAGCTTCCTGGAGCTCAACACCTGACTGAATATCCTCCTCATTGCCACTTTCATCTCTTTATTCCTAAAAGTGTAGATGGCAGGGTTCAGAAATGGGGTAATAATTACATCAAAAATGGCAAGGAACTTATCCACCGGCACTGTGGGAAATGGCCATGAGTATACAAAAATACATGGACCAAAAAATAAGACCACAACTGTGATGTGAGCTGACAGAGTAGAGAGAGCCTTGGACAAGCCACCTGAAGAACGTTGCCAAACAATGACCAAGATGAAGATATAGGAAATAACCAAAATGAAAAAAGTTCCCAGAGAGATGAAACCACTATTGGCAGTGACCATGAGCTCCAATCTGTAAGTGTCTG
>NW_028057051.1:0-8626 GCF_054177405.1 Leptonychotes weddellii
GCCCCTCCCCTCTAGAACCCTTAGTTTGTTTTTCAGAGTCCATCGTCTCTCATGGTTCGTCTACCCCTCCGATTTCCCCCGCTTCATTCTTCCCCTCCTGCTACCTTCTTCTTCTTCTTTTTTTTTTCTTAACATATATTGCATTATTTGTTTCAGAGGTACAGATCTGAGATTCAACAGTCTTGCACAATTCACAGCGCTTACCAGAGCACATACCCTTCCCAGTGTCTATCACCCAGTCACCCCATCCCTCCCACCCCACCCCCCACTCCAGCAACCCTCAGTTTGTTTCCTGCGATTAAGAATTCATCATATGAATTTTGGGGAACACAATTCAGTCCAAAGTGTCATTGATAGAAGCATAGGCATATTTTGGGGGGATATATGCCCTTAGGTTGGCAGATCCAGTAAAATATTTTATTTTTCTTATAAATGTGGTCATGTATTTTTATTTTAATGTATTTCTAAGCCATTTTTATTTCCTTCTCTTTGCCCAGAAAACTCAAGGTGTGTGTTTGTCTATGAATAGTTATATTTATATTTATACTTTTATTAACATAGAATACTGCTGAAATAAGAAAAATCCATTAACAGAGATCGGATCCACTGCATTTATTTCCTTATTATCTGTCTTACTCATAATTCTGTGAATTCTAAAAGTTCATTAACATATATACTTATATATACATATTATATATACAGGCATTATATATATTGTAGAGGAATACAAAGTAGAAAAAATGTGGAAGAGAGAAAGAAACAGATTGAAGCTTCTGCCATGCTTCCTAAGACAATAGTCCTTGTTATATAGTATGCATTCAATAAATAATTCTAAAAATTAATAATAATGCTAAATATTGAAATTAGTATGCTGTTTTGTAAGCACTTTTCAGAGCTTCTATTGAATATGAAGCATTAATCTATTATACATTTCTTTGAAATCAAGTTTAATGTATTTGTATTTCATATATTTGTAGTATAGAACTTTAATTTGAAGTGCAAAATTTCAACAAAATACCTTTCTTCCGCTTTACAAATTACGCTATGTTTCAACCACTAGATCCTACATCTCATATCTTTTGGCACTGAATTAAAAGAAGGAAAAGAGGAGAAAAAATAGACTACTAATCAGAAAAAGCAGGGCCACAGCAACCACCTTGTTAGTGTCAAATTTTAATTTTCTCATTTGCAAGGAATTTCAACTGCATCAGTAGATGGGTTCTTCATGCACATGCCTCTTCTGCTTTGAAATGCTGTTCCAAGGGGCTCACAAAATAATCAGCCCCTTTGAAATCATTTGACTAGAGCTAAATAAGTCCTAGTTCCAATTATATTAATGAAGCAGTAAAGGGAACTGCTCATTTGGGAGCTACACTAAAGCGTTCAATTGTTGCTTGTACAGCAGTCTGCAAGATATCCATGTCAGTATCTTAGAATTCTATAGATAAAACAATTTGTCTCGGTTAGTCTTTATATGTAATAAGATGCCTAGGGTTAATAAATCTGTATGATTTTATTAGTTTATCAATGAAATCCAAATTTATGTATTTAATGATTGTCCAAAGCCCATCAAAATAGAGAATTTATGAATTATAATATGCGGACCACTGTGGCCTTGTTGAATTATGAAGTTTTGTATGAGTCTAATGACATTCATGGTGGTTGATGTGAATTAGCTTTGGGTTGTACTTCTGTAACCCACCACATCCTTCCTTCATTCTTCTGTATATTGTCTATTATCAGCTATTTTGGCCATTGTGCTTGTCTTATCTGAAAGAGAGGGGTTAGTTGCTGAAAGATTTTATTACTGATCTGATTTTAAAGATGAAATTAAATATAGGAAGTTTAATTATTTTTCATGAACTATGCGAAAGCTGATCACTCCATTACATCTCTCTAGGCCTAGTGGTCAGAGTTAATCTCATTCTTTCCCACATTCACATTTCACAACTTTTTCTCTAGTATGTTATTTCAACATTATGGAGGATTTCTTTTTTGCGTGCGTCATTAGGGAAATGTATGTCTTCTTCATTAAAGTGATCTTCAAGGGCATAGAAGACTACCTTTCACTTCAACTAACCGTTCAACTCAGTGTTCTCCATGGGACATCATCATGATGGCTCTGATTGATCACTGTACTACAGTAAATTACTGAAAGTTCTATGAACGAGAGAGAGCCCAGTACTTATACCACTCCACTGTATCTAACAAGTATAGGTCTTATATTTTCTATATTATACCACCCTAAAAATTCATTTAATGCTTGACCCTTTCTGGTTAAAAATCAAATTTTTTCCAGCAAGTTTTATATATATATATACATACATGTATATGTATGTATATATATGTGTGTGCATGTATACATACATGTATAGTTTATATATATAGAATTCTAATATATTGACATGGTTATCTTGCAGGCTGCCAGATATATATATACGTATTCCAAATACAAAGTGATGATCAGCTAATTCACATATGTCTGTGAATCCCTGTCTCCTCTTTTTCATTTGTTTCCATTGTAAGAGCATTGCAATAAAAGAAGGAAGCAGAACAAATCTGGGTGACTTTAGACTACAAAGATTAATAGGTTATATGTTGTCATATATATTACAGAAGCAATGAAACATGGATCTAAAGATAAATGATCACTTGTTAGGTCCTTATAAATCAAAAAGAAATAAAATACAAGAATATTTAAGTTAAATAATAATTTGCTCAGAAATAGGTATTTAAAAGGTATTACCTTTAATTTTGATGTGGTGGGAATTATGCCTTCAATACACCTGAATTTTATACACACACACACACACACACATATACACACACATACCTACATTAATTTTATATATACATATATAAACATGTTCAATTTAGGAAATTCATAAAATACTGGAAAGTTTAACGCTCATTCAAAATAACCATAACCAACCCATAATGATACCACCCCAGGCAACATCATTAACAAATTTGAGGTATTTTGAATTTTTTGCAGATCTGACTCTCTGTAAATGGTGCTGCGTATGACCTTTGGAATCTGTTCAGCTCTTATACTTATTGACTGTGTTATATTGGATGAGTCATTTAACCACTGAATATTTAAGACTGAAATTTTATCGGAAAAATGAAGAAGGTAAATGTAATATGTGCTAATCAAAATGTGTGAAACTTTAGCTGTTGTAGCTATGTTACCAAAGGTGGGGATGATAACAAAGATGATGATGATGATGAATTCTGCCCCAAAGTAGCGAAATTGGAAAAAAAATCTCATAAGCCAACAAAATTATTCCTATAGGCATAAATCAAATGCATATCTATATAATAACTTTTATTTAGTTGAAGTCTTTGGAAATGAGTTACAATAAATTAAAATATACTGGCAAGTGGGGTTAAGCTAAATAAATAAATTAATTAAATAAAATGTTGGAAAGAAATCCTAGGATTGCTCTTCTGAAAGCCTAAGACATTTGGACATGAAATTCATCTTGTATTCTACTGCTTCTATTCTGTTCTTTTAAGTACAGTGGATTCCCTCTTCACTAGGAAAAACCTGCTAAAGGTTTTAGTTGTATTTATTGCTTGGCCAGAAATAGTCTAAGGTCTACATTTAATGTGGGAAGGAGGATAACCAAATCTAGGCCAGCGTTGTTGGTGAAAGAAGGAGAAGACAAAGAAGAAGGGGAAGAAAGAAGAGATGGTAAAGAAAATGGGTTTGGGGGAAGGAGAGAAAGGGAGATAGAAAGCATGTTGGGAAGAAAAGGGGAAGAAATAATAATAAAAAGGCAGTAATAGGGGCACTTGGGTGGCTCAGTCGTTAAGTGTCTGCCTTCAGGTCAGGTCATGAACCCAGAATCCAGCCCCACATTGGGTTCCCTGCTCAGCGGGAAGCCTGCTTCTCCCTCTCCCACTCCCCCTGCTTGTGTTCACTCTCTCGCTGTGTCTCTGTCAAATAAATAAATAAAATCTTAAAAAAAAGAAAAAAGGCAGTAATAGTTTTGTATATGAAAGAGCTTTACATCTTCAATTAATATTCAATTAATATTTCATTAACAAGAATAAATTTCTTAAAAAATTCTCTTATGCAAGTGGATATTTATGTACACATGACTTAAAGCAGCATTTTGGAGTGCAGTGGTTTTCACACTGTATTCCACAAAATTCTATCACTGCAGATGTGCAACATGACTTCACATGGTAGGTTTAGGGGTTGCTATGAAAATCTGAATGAGAGTAGGTTCTTTATTACCACTCTAAGGTGCAGAAGTTTGTTAATTCCTTTGTATATATTCAACTTGAAAAAAAAAAAACGGTGGAGAGGAAAAAAATTGAAAATCCTGGAAAAAAGGAAAATTAGAATTTTTAAAGAAATATAAAAGCTCCTCATTTTTAAAAACCATAGCATCATTGAAGCCATATAATATATGATTTGGCCCCCTTGCATGTGGTATTGACATAAGTTGAATAAGGTATAATAAGTTGAATAAGGTATAATACTCACTTTTGTGGAGACAGAATATGAATCCATATGCTATCAGGTAACCCCTTTTTCAGAGATGTGTATTTTAAAAAACTATCATGCATAGTTACTATTGCTATATATGTACGTTTCAAAAAGTGTCTTGAATGTAAAAGGATGTGAGAATTTTTTTCATAGCCAATTAGTTGTACTGCCTACCAAAATCAAACAAACAAACAAACATAAGTCCCAGTTCTTAAAAAAGTATGCACCTAGGCATGCTGGCCCAGTATTAACCTGAGGGAACTCACCTCCCTTCAGTGTTTCAGAGATTCACCAACTCCAGCATTGATATTAAACTGCCTGCCTTTCTGCCAGGGCATTGTGTTTTCTCATGCCTCCAAAACATGCAGAAGTATTTCTCTGTAACTAGAATGCTACCTTCCTAAGAAAGCAACTTTCTAGATGCAGCTTAAATTAATGCCCCAGACTGAGTTATACACTTTTTCCTTTGTGTTTTATTAGTATCCTCATAATAGTTGTATAACTAGTCACATTTTAATATAATGACCTGATAACTATAAGAGACTACTGTCTTTATCTTAGTATTTTTTCTGTGAAGACACTTGGCACTTATTACACAACATTTATGTTTTTGTGTGGCCCCTGATACTCTCAGCTTTAATATAACCTTTTTTTATATAATTTATTTTATCCACTAGATTGAGCTCAGAAAGGGGGATAATTTAGTTATACCTAGGGAGGTTTGGGATCCTATATTCCTGCACTGTATTTGAAGATGTATTTCAAAGTAATTACAGTACTCTAAGATTCCATGGGTGAGTGAGTAATAATTCTGAAATTATTAATGTAACACTCTAAGTCCTAAACTGTTCCCACCACATAGGTTTTATCACAGAAAGGAGTTTGCAAAGTGTGATTGTTTAGTTTTATGTGTCAATATGGCTAGGCTACAGTATCCAGCTATTTAAATCAAGCACTAATCTAGGTGCTGCTGTGAAAGCATTTTGTAGCTGTAGTTAACATCTACAATCAGTTGATTTTAAGTAGTTTAACCTTCATAACGTGGGTGGACTTTTTCGAATCAGTTGAAAGGCCTTTAGAGCAAAAACTAGAGAGGTTTTTCAAAGAAGAAATTCTGCCTCAAGACTGCAGGCACAAATCCTTTCTTGCTTTCAAATCATGCAGTTCTAATCTTCATGCTTGCCCTCCGCAGATTTTGAACTTGCTTGCCTCCACAATCACATTGAAGTCCCCACAATCACAATGCTTGCCCCCACAATCACACTGAACCAATTTAAGTGAAACACACACACACACACAAACACAGAGTTGACCCTTGAACAACAGGGGTTTAAACTGGATGGGTCCACTTATATAAAGATTTTCAATAACTATGGTACTATAATGTAAATGTATTTTCTCATCCTGCTTTTCTTAATAACATTTACTTTTTCTGGCTTATTTTAAGAATACAGTATATAATACATACAAAATATGTGTTAATCAACTTTATGCTATTGGTAAGGCTTCTGGTCAAGAGTAGGCTATTGGTAGTTGTTTTGGGGCAGTCCAAAGTTATATATAGGTTTTTGACTGTTAGAACCCCTAATCCCCACACTGTTCAAGTATCAACTGTATGTTGTATGTGTATGCATGTGTGTGTGTGTATATATATATATTTTTTGGGTTTTTTTTGCCCTCTCTGGAGAACCCTGATACACACAGAATAATGAGTTACAAAGAATAAAACAAACAAACAAAAACAGGTAGCATAATAAATGTTAATGTTTTCAGCTTCAGTACAAAGTGAAAAAAATGTAAAATTAATGTTCTGATAATAGCACTAAATACTCAAGATACAGACTTTTAAGACCATGCTTTGGCTGAGTCCATGTGATGCTTATATATCAAAAATGTAAATGTGAAATCAGATAACAAATGACCACCTTATATTCACATAAGCAAGAAAACAAAGAACATAAAGCAAACATATTACTTTTAAACCTTGCAGTACTTAGGCTGCTAGATGTAGTATCTGGTAGTAATAATTTAACACATTGCACTAAGCTTACATTTAGATGTCAGGAAGTAAGCCTTCCAAATGAAATGCAGAAAAAACCATTATTATGCTCTAAAATATGTAAAGGAACAATACAGCATGCTCTTTTAACTGTTTATTACACCAGAACCTCTTGGTTTCTTTTCTCAAAGGAGACAGAAAGGGAGGGATGGAGGAGGAGAAGGGGGAGAAAGGGGAGGAAGAGGTGCAGGATGGGGAGGAGAAAAGGAAGAGGGGGAAGAGGAGGAGGAGGAGAGAAATGTATTTTTATTTTTTTTTAAAGATTTTATTTATTTATTTGACAGAGAGACAGCGAAGAGGGAACACAAGCAGGGGGAGTGGGAGAGGGAGAAGCAGGCTTCCTGTGGAGCAGGGAGCCCGATGCGGGGCTGGATCCCAGGACCCTGGGATCATGACCTGAGCCGAAGGCAGATGCTTAACGACTGAGCCACCCAGGCACCCCTTTTTATTTTACTAATAGAGAGACTATTTTTAATATTTAAGTGTCCTTGTGGACTGCATCATGTATTTATAAAAAAATTTACATTTTCCCACCCACTTTTGACAGTTATCATGTATTTCTATTTTTTTAATTCACATTGCATTCCCAAAACTGTATTGCATTTCTATGATTGTTTCTGACAGACCCTGGCCTGTTACTCAATTATCTGCACATAATTGATGACTTTCACACAAATGCTAAACCTCAAAGATTCGAAAACAAATCCTGGCCAAGGTATGAAACGTGTCAGAATTCTGAGCCTCATGGTAGGTTTACTTCAGATTTGGAATGGGGAATATTTGTGTAGAGAGCCCTGTGAGTGCCCATGGTGCTCAGTCATTAGCCTGTTCCTATTCTTTACCATACTGACCAAAACCAAAAAACTACGCTTCTGCCAACTTTTTCTGTATATAGTTTTAGTTTTTCGCTAGGTGGAAATTCCTGTCAGAACCTCAGATCCTGGAAATAGTGTCCTTGGTGAGTAATACATTACCTACCAACCTAAATAAACACTTTCTCTAGGAAACTGTATTTTCTCCCCATTTCCCCGATAAACTGACCTTCTCCATGCTTTCAATGGATTAATTTTTTAGAATCTTTGGGTAGCTAACTATATTCTTCAAGAATCTGAGAAACTAACAACTTAGCCCAACCAATCCTATCCAGTATCATCTTTCTTATTCCTCCCCACATCTTGGTGTTAGGGCCCTAGCATGCCTGAAACCTAAATCAAACTGAATAATAAAAGTATGCTTTCAATTACGTCAGAGATCGTAAACATAATAGAATACACACTATGAAGTTAAAATTATATAGACAATGATAGTTTCAACAAAGACTTCCTATTCCTCTAAAGTTCGTAACTGGGTATTACTTAACTAACTAGAATATTTATCTTCAAGGTTAGTATCTATTGAATATAGACTTAAATAATTATCACTTATATCACTAGTTAATAAAAACCTAGTAAAATGCCAATATTGTGTGAAAAGACCCTGCAAAAATGGATTGTTTTAAAACACAAGAAAATTATATAATGTCAGGTTCATTGTTTCCAAGGAACTTATAAGTGAGGAAACAGAATAGTCAATGTGAAAGAATATATAGCCAGTTTTGGCACAAAAACAGACACATAGATCAATGGAACAGAATAGAGAGCCCAGAAATGGACCCTCAACTCTATGGTCAACTAATCTTCGACAAAGCAGGAATGAACGTCCAATGGAAAAAAGACAGTCTCTTCAACAAATGGTGTTGGGAAAATTGGACAGCCACATGCAGAAGAATGAAACTGGACCATTTCCTTACACCACACACAAAAATAGACTCAAAATGGATGAAAGACCTAAATATGAGACAGGAATCCATCAAAATCCTTGAGGAGAACAAAGGCAGCAACCTCTTCAACCTTGACTGCAGCAACTGTTTCCTAGACACATGACCAAAGGCAAGGGAAGCAAGGGCAAAAATGAACTCTTGGGACTTCATCAAGATAAAAAGCTTTTGCACAGCAAAAGAAACAGTCAACAAAACCAAAAGACAACTGACAGAATGGGAGAAGATATTTGCAAATGACATATCAGAT
>NW_028057052.1:0-399 GCF_054177405.1 Leptonychotes weddellii
ACAAACCCAATACTCAGGCCCTTCATTCCCATTCCTGCTCCTCTAATGGCATCGCCACCATAACCTAGAAATGCTGCCTCCTAAATCTGATCCCTAGCTTCATCCTAGCCCGCACCCCAGCCAGCACGCTGTGGCTGTCTCCAACTTCAACCTATCCCCGAACTCCAGGACTCTGTGTTCAAGTGCCTACTTGAGGGGCACCTGGGTGACTCAGTCGGTTAAGCGTCTGCCTTCAGCTCAGGTTATGATCCCAGGGTCCCAGGATGGAGCCCCACGTTGGGCTCCCTGCTCAGTGGGGAGTCTGCTTCTCCCTCTCCCTCTGCGCCCCCCCACTCCCAGCTCGTACTCGCTCTCTCTCAAATAAATAAATAAAATCTTAAAAAAAAAAAAGTGCCTACT
>NW_028057053.1:0-399 GCF_054177405.1 Leptonychotes weddellii
ATTTTCTCCTTCATTCCATAAGGCTGAACTCACTCAGATGCCACCTCCTCTGTGATACTTTACCTGACTCTTTTGTTGCAGAGTTGTCTCCTCTTCTGTATGCTCAGATCCCTTGTGACACACACCTTGATATGGCATCAATCTGAGCAAACTGTAGTTATTTGTAAGGAGGTATCCCAACTACAGATGACTCTGGGCTTCTTGAGAGTAGAAACCACATCCTAGTCTTCTTGGTTCATCCCCATGTGGTTATACAGTAAATATTTTTAAAGTAATGGTTTTGATCAGTATACTATGTATCTAATAATTTTCTTGGTTTACTTATTAAATCCCAGAGATCTGGATGCAGTGTTGCAGAATCAAATGCCTTGGGGCCAGGCTGGTTACTTGAGTGGCACA
>NW_028057054.1:0-399 GCF_054177405.1 Leptonychotes weddellii
CCATTCTGGAAGATGGAAGCACAAATCCCCTTTACTAATAAACGTAGATTCCTCTTCCTTTTAAAGAGCATCCGAGTGCATTATGTTCATTTATACAGTAATGAAGGAGAGTGTCATTCCATCGGTTTTCTGTAATTTTCAGGACCTGATCGAAATGCCTACATTTTCTCCCTTTCAGTGTCAGGTACAAAAGCCGAAGTCCTCGTGGCCCCTCTGCCTAGAAGCCAAGCGCCTGGGACCTGCAGTGGGAGCTGGAGGTTCCCCTGTCCTCAGTAGCGGCAGGCGCCCGGGGCAGTCGCCACGTCCGCGGGGCCCTGGCCTGGCTCGTGCCGGACCCGTGTCCAGAGGGTTCCCCACGTGAGACCCCACGTGCCGCCCTCGCGCCCTGATACCAACGGT
>NW_028057055.1:0-399 GCF_054177405.1 Leptonychotes weddellii
AAGAGGCTCCCGCCCCCACCCTAGACTGCTGACAACTCACACCCCCGCCCCCGCCCCTGCCCCTGCGGCCGCCCCCGCCCCTGCTGACGCCACAAAGCCCTGCTCCCCCGTGGCCATCGCTCCGATGGTCTTCAGCGCGCAAACGCAGGCTTTCCGGGGCGCTGTTTGCGCGCTTGGCTGCGGACGCCCTTCGAGGTGCGGCCCGCGGCCCCCTCCCCGGTGAGTACCAGTCCCTCAAGACCCCGAGGCCGGCGGGTGGTCACCCGGTGGGCGCTGAGGCTCAGGTCGGGACCGCGTGCACTGCCGGCCCAGTAGCAGACCCCGCTTTGAAGACGGTTACAAAGTGGAAGCAGAGGGCGAACTACTTTCCCCAGCCCACCCCCGCATTTACAGAGGAGC
>NW_028057056.1:0-399 GCF_054177405.1 Leptonychotes weddellii
TACAGGAATGTCACCCATGAGAGGCACTTGGTTTCTTTGGTTTGTATTATCCACCCTACCTAGAACTGTGCCTCATGTATAGTGTGCTCAAAAACAATTGTTGAATCAGTGAATAATTTCCAATACTTATCCCCAACATGCAAATGAGGAAATGAAGACACAGAACTTATCTTCCTCTCTCTCCCTCTCCTAAGCCCACCTCCTCAGTCTATACTGTGCACCTGATTCCCTGGCTCAGGCTCTGCTCTAAGCAACCCAACAGAAAACAGCATTTACCCCATTGACAGTTTTCAGGGAGCTTTAATAGTTTTCAGGGAGTCTAGATGTTCCTTAAATGGCCAAACAATAAAATAAAACCACAATATCTAAACTAATTACAGAGTTTCTAAATGGTGGTGA
>NW_028057057.1:0-399 GCF_054177405.1 Leptonychotes weddellii
GAATCCCATACATTTAGTGTGTTGTGTTTCCCCTTAGGCTTGTCTCAAAGTATTTCGTGGTTTCCCTTTGATTTCTTCTTTGCCCCATGGGTTGTTCATGAGTGTGTTGTTGAATCTGTGCATGTTTGTGAATTTTCCTGTTTTCTGCTGTTACTGATTACTAGTTTCATGCCGTTGTGGTCCGAAAAGATACTTGATACGATGTCAGTCTTCATAAATCTGTTAAGACGTGTTTTGGGACCTAATCTATGATCTTTCCTGATGAATACTCTGCGTGGAAGCAGGTGTGCTCCGCCACTGGAGGGCAGATGGTCAGGTCAAGGGGGTCTATTGTGCATTTGGGGGGCAATGCTTCCTTACTGATACTCTGATGATCTGTGTTGAAAGTGGGGGTATTGC
>NW_028057058.1:0-399 GCF_054177405.1 Leptonychotes weddellii
CATTTGCTTGCTTAGAAAAACTCATGACACAGATATCTGTTGGCCCCAAATTAATTTTTTAAATTGTGGTAAAATATACAGAAGATAAGATTTATCATATTAACCACTTCTTACTGTACAGCTGAGTGGCATTAATTACATTCCCATTGTTGTGCAACCATCATCAGCATCCATCTCCAACTTTTTTCATCTTTCCAAATGGAAGCTCTATACCCATTAGACAATAACTTCCCTTTCTCCCCTCCCTCTGGTCCCTGGCTAAATTTGGGGAGGTTGTTTTGTTTTTTCATTTTTTTCACTTTTTTTTTTTTTTAAAGATTTTATTTATTTATTTGACAGAGAGAGAGACAGCGAGAGCAGGAACACAAGCAGGGGGAGTGGGAGAGGGAGAAGCAGACT
>NW_028057059.1:0-399 GCF_054177405.1 Leptonychotes weddellii
AAAAGAAACCAAAAAAGGTAGAAAGTTAAAAGAAACAGATGAAAGTCATTTTAATAATGCGTTATGTATCACAAGATATCTAAAATATCATTTCAATATGTAATTGAAACAAAATCTATCAATGAGATAATTACATTCTTCCTATCATACCGAGTCTTTAAATCCAGGCGTATTTTCCACGAACCACTCCTCTTAGTTCGGAAGGGCATGTTTCAAGTACCCCATGGTCACCCATGGCCAGTGACTGCCATGCTGGACAATACAGAATTAGGATATCTCGTCTAACCACGTTTTTAGAAATCTGTTGCTCTCAATAGGATTTTATTATAAAGCACCTTCTGTGCTACGACATTATTTTCTTGGTGATCAGAAGGTGCAAATGTAGGGATTTTGTGATAT
>NW_028057060.1:0-399 GCF_054177405.1 Leptonychotes weddellii
AAAAACAAGTCATTTCCGGTGGGAAAATTGGGCTTCTTGGCCAGATTCACGGTCTCTGAGGGGTGAGGAGATGGGTGGAGTTGGGGTTGGAGGGTCAGAGAACAGTGAGGTGTGGCCAAGAAATCTCAAGTACTGGGAGAGATGGAATACACGGGCAGGAGGCCAGACCACCAGGGCCTGGAAGGCCTTGGGACTGGGGAGAGGGGAGGGACAGCTCTGGGAAGGACTGGAGGCAGGGAGGCTGGGGTGAGGCTGGGGGAAGGGTGGGACAGGAGGCCTGGGGGGACAGGCAGGGGGAGGCATGGGCTGGAGAGTCCTGGCACAGGACAGTGGGGCTGGACACTGACAAGCTTACAGGAGGGAGAGGAAGGGAGAGGCAATGCCTGGGGGTGACCCGGG
>NW_028057061.1:0-399 GCF_054177405.1 Leptonychotes weddellii
TATAAATTAAAGCATACATTATGTACTTTTATCTCATTTTAAATACATAAAAATGTACAATGTGTATATATATGAATCTATTTAAATGTCCACACTTCTAGGTCTATCTTTTTTCCTTTTTATTGCTGAATAGTATTCTACTGTATGAATATGCAATAGGGTTTTTTTTTAAGATTTTATTTATTTATTTGAGAGAGAGCGAGCAAGCAAGCACCAGTAGGGGAAGGGAGAGGGAGAAGCAGACTCCCCGCTGAGCAAGGAGCCCAATGCTGGGCTCGATCCCAGGACCCCGAGATCACGACCTGAGCCAAAGTCAGAACGCTTAACTGATTGAGCCACCCAGATGCCCCACGATAGGGTTTTTTTTTTTTTTTTATCTACTTTGCAGTTGATATATAC
>NW_028057062.1:0-8625 GCF_054177405.1 Leptonychotes weddellii
GAGATGCCCTTCAACAGATGAATGGATAAAGAAGATTTGGTCCATATATACAATGGAATATTACTCAGCCATCAGAAAGGATGAATACCCAACTTTTACATCAACATGGATGGGACTGGAGGAGATTATGCTAAGTGAAATAAGTCAAGCAGAGAAAGTCAATTATCATATGGTTTCACTTACTTGTGGAACATAAGGAATAGCATGGAGAACATTAGGAGAAAGAAGGGAAAAATGGGAGGGGGGGGAATTGGAGGGAGAGTTGAACCATGAGAGACTATGGACTCTGAGAAACAAACTGAGGGTTTTAGAGGGGAGAGGGGAGGGGGGATTTTTTAGCCCAGTGATGGGTATTAAGGAGGGCATGTACAGCATGGAGCACTGGGTGTTATACGAAAATAATGGATCATGGATCACCACATCAAAAACTAATGATGTATTGTGTGGTAACTAATATAATAAAATTAAAAAAAAAATCAAATAAATAAAATAAAATGTCTGAACTCCCTTAATAGATTGTACGTTTCTTTAGAGGAAGACCTGTGTGATTCATTTTTGTTTCCTCCAGAGCATTAGCTCATAGAAGCTATTCAATAAATATAGGTCTGGTGGTGATTAGATTAATGAAAGCCTTAAAACAAATCAGTAAAAGATTTGAATTGAGGGGCTGGGAAGGAAGTGCCTCAATTATAAATGATAATGATGGTGAATATCAGACATTTTGGGGAGACAGTATATTTGACAATTTTGAGCACCAGGTAATTTTGCTCCAGAAGGTGAGGGATAGATGAAATCACAGACCAGGATAAATTTTAGAGAAAAAGAAAGGTAGAAAGAAAAAAGTCAGTCAGGGTTAGGGAGTAGAAATCACAGGGTGTGTCTGAAATGACAGAAAAAAAAGGTTACTGTTATTTTAAAAAGTATGATTCCTTGATTAGGTAAAATATGAGAGATAAGTCAGGTAAATTGATTTTTATTATAATTATGTTTAAAATTTTAGAACTCATCAGTTTAGTTTATATGCACACATACACATACGTACATACCTATATAATTTACATTATAGATATACTATTCACATTACATAAATGAGAGATAAACTTTTGTTAATACTTAATCCCAAAAAGGATCTATTTGCTTTGGAGAAATCAGAACTCTGTCCTTTTTTCCCTTACATAAGACTGGAAAGTATTTATTGCTTTTTCTGTCTCAGCTTCACTCTGGTCTTACAGAATATGCACTTTCAGGTTTATTTCAACAGAACATCTATGGATAGCTTGAATTTCTTTACTTTTGTCAACATTTTTATTTCCCCAGTGGACGTTTCTGCAGAATCCATTTTTATTTCTATGTGATCAGAGGAACTCTATTGGTCAAATTCAATAACACCCTTGGTGTAATTTCAGGAGGAAATTACAGAGAGCACTTCAGGTTTACCACTTTCTTGGAGGGGAAATATTAACACCCTCACCTCTTGCTCCCAATATAAGATTCTGGGTAGGAGTGAGTTACTCATTTTCTGAAGAAGGATTAACTCTTTTAGACCTCTCCAGTCACTTGGTAAATTACCTCTTCCAATGCCCAGAACGGTGCTCAGAGATTTCAAGGAATGAATGCTTCAAAGTAGAAAAATGTGAAGAAACCCATTATATAAGTGGCTTCCTTCAAATTTTATTTTAAATAATGCTTATTATATAAGTGAATGTACATATATGTAGGTATATGAGTATATGTATGCATTTGTATTTATATAAAAGGATATTGGAGATTTCAGTTGTATATTTGTATTATTAGTTAGGCTACAGGTTTTCTGGCTGTAATAGAAATCCAACAAAATAGTAGCTTACACCAGATCAGGATTTCTCAACTTTGGCACTATTGACATTTTAGACCATACAATTCTTGGAAATGGGAGCTTTCTTGTGTATTGTAGGATGTTTAGCAGCATCACTGGGCCCTACCCACATATGCCAGAAACAACCACACTGTCCCATTTAATGACAACCAAAAATGTCTCCTAAATGTCCTCTGAGGGCAGGGGGGCAAAGTTGTCCCCTACTGAGAATCACTGAGCTATATATAAATGTGTGTCTCACACAGAGAGTCTAAGCTAGTACAATGGCTTTGTTCCACATTAGGAACTCAGACTCCCCCTTGCTTTGCCATCTCCAGAACCTGCCCTCATCATATGGGCCCACAGATCTTACTCAAGTATCCTGATTCTAGGAGGGCAAGGAAAATGGTGCTGGTAAACTGACTCTGTAAAAAAAAAAATATATATCTATATCCCCAACTGGGGGACATTGGCTTTGACTTATAGTATTTATGGATTTCCATGTTGTAAATACTTCTACCATGGCTGATATTTAAAAACTACCAAGAGTTTAATAACTGGCTTGCAAGATTCCTGAATGTTTAACAGTCAACTTTTGTAAGGCAGTTGTAGTGGGAAGCAGCATACCACAGAAGAAGCGGAAGAGGAAGGAGAAGGTACAGCCTTCTGTTTAATGGTAAAGTGAGGTTTCACTTCTGTTCACAACCATAGACCAGAACTTAGTCATATGTTCATTCTAGCTGCAAGGAGGGTGAAATCCATGTTTCTTCTAGTCAGCATATATCTAGCCAAAGAATCAGGCAATCTATCACTAGGAGACATAGAGAGAGAATATTTATTGCAGGAAAAACTTCAGCCCCTGCTATAGTATTATTTGAAAATTGACCAGAAATCTCAGTGAATTTTACTTAAGAGGATCTTAGAAATCTCAGCAGAAGAGATACATCACAGACTTGCTCCAACAGTCAAAAGTTCCTCATACAGCTAATATCAGAGGTTGCTGGGTGACTGTTCTTGCAATTTCTTAAATTGAAAGTACATGTGTCTCTAAAATTCTATACTTCTAGCTCAGTTTGTTTGAATTTGAAGTTGGTCACCTATGTTCTCCACCTTTTGGAGTCACTAGGAAATAAATATTGGAGAATTTTGGAACTAGAAGAAGCTTAATAATGATAATGATAACAATTATAATAGATAACACATATAATACCATGTGCCAGTCACTGTCTAAATATTTTACATATTTTTATGTTAATTTAATCTTCACAACAACCCTACGTAGTAAGTACCATTATTATCCTTACATTTAGATGAGGAAACTGAGGCACAAATAGCTTAGGTATCTTACCCAAAGACACATAGCAAGTAAGAAGTGGGGCCAGGATTCTTAGAGATTATTCTAATTTTTACTGTGCATTCATCTTCATTTTCTTCTAGATCTCCTCCTATGTGGAGGAGCTGAAAAGTAAAAATCCCAGATTCCTCTGCAGCTGAGGTTCTGGGTAGACCCTGCTGTCTGAATCATCAGCTTCACATCAGTGAAGCAGTTTGGTGGTGGCAGCATTAGCAGGAGGAGCAGCTATTTTCTGGCCACCTCTAAGATGCTGTGACCTTAAAACCAAAAATCCAGTGGCAGCTCCTCCAAAACTTTCAGAGAATTGTAAGGATGACAATTTCTGTGTTAATCCTGTTCTGCTTTAAATACTTAGAGTGGTTTGTTTTTTATGCTAGACTTTACAGACAACAAAACTGAGGCTGAAATGGGGTAAGTATGACTGTTCCAAGATCATAAAAAGCCAGATCTAGCATAAAACTATGTTAGCATAGTAGCAGTTTTAGTGATACAATAGAAAGCTGGATTTGGGTTTTAAAGATTTTTAAATTTATTTATTTTAGAGAGTGGTTGAGAGATAGAGAGGAGAGAGAGAATGCACATGCAGGGGGAGGGGCAGAGGGAGAGAATCTCAAGCAGACTCCTGGCTGAGCACAGAGCTGAATGTGGGACCCAATACAAGGACCCTGAGGTCATGACCTGAGCCAAAACCAAGAGTTGGATGCTTAATGGATGCTAACTGAATCACCTAGGTACCCCTGGATTTGAATTTTAGACTTAAGTTTGCCACTTACTGGTTCTGGAAACTTGGTAGGTTTTTGTTTTGTTTTGTTTTTACAATTTCCTCATTTGTAAGTTGGAGATAATAACTGTTCCTTTTTAGGATTGTTGTGAATATGGAATGATTTATCAGGCAGTTGCTTTGATGCTAATGATAGATCCAAAATAGTTGATTAAACAAGATGGAAGATTGTTTCTCTGTAATGCAAAAGTCCCAATACATAGTTCAGGCTTGGGATGGTAGCTGTCTGATCCTCGGAATCCAGGCTCCTGCCCTATTGCTTAATAATTATCAATATTTAGTGTCTAGTTGTGCTCTAGGATGCCTATTCCCACATCCTAGCAGTGGGAGCTGGGTGAAGGGGAGGTAGTCAGTGTGGCTTCTCCTTTAAGGACAAGACCTGGAAGCTGTGCACATCATTCCACTCATGCCCCCTTCTCTGGAAATTAGACATACAGTCACACTTTTGCTGTAAGTGTCATCTTAAAATTGCAGCCATCAGCTGGGCAGTAATGATCTCAATTAAAATTTTTAACTCAAGGCTTGGGAAGATGGCAGAGTAGGAGGACCCTGAGCTCACCCTGTCCCATGTTTATAACTAGGTATCATCATCATCCAAGTCAATAAACTGGAGAGTGATCCAAAGACTGGCAGAACAAACTCCACCACTAAACAGAGAAGAAGCTGCATCTGAAAGATTAGAGAAGGTCAGAAAGGCAGAGGGAGGCTGATTGCAAGAGGGAGGAAGCTGTGCAGGTGGAGAGGGCAGAGAAATGAGCCCTGGCATCAGGGAGCTCACACAGGGAAGACTAATCACCATAGCATTTGGCTTTAAAAACCAGAGGGACTGAATTACATGTTTGTAAAACCAGTGGGACTTGGAGCCTGGAGCTTTAAAAGTCAGCTGTCTCAGCACTGGGCAAGCTGGGAAGGCAAGAGATAGCTAGCTCACCACCCTAAAAGAGACAACAGCCTGCATGGACAGGCAATAACAATGTCAGTTTACACAACACGAGGGGCAAATGGGAGACAGATCTGTTCATACGGATTTCAGAGCACATTGGGGGACTTCTCCAAAAATGAGGGAGCTAGCAGTTGTCATTTTCCTCCCCTGTCCCAAAACATAAACAGAGAGCCACCTGCAGGAGGCAAGGCTGCACAGACACTTAATACCTAACCTGCTAGCAGTGCACCATGCTCACAAGGTATCTTGCGGACTTGCCTACTCCAAGCCTGCTAGCCTCCACCCAGAGCTCAGGGTAAATTTTGTTAAAGCTGTGTGCATGCCCTACTTGGCTACTGGGTGCACAGACAGCTACTGCCACACCCCACGCCTAGCCACGTGCCCTCAACCACTGTCATGTGCTGCCCCCAGCCTCATGCCTCTGACTGCCCTAACATGCAGCTCCCAGCCATCACAGTGCCTTGGGTGATCTGGCATAGGACTAGGACAACACAAATTTGGTAACACTGTTGCTCCACTCCCAAGTTCCCTAGAGGACATACCCCCTCAGAACAGGCCTGCCTGGGTCCCACTAACACCACAGAGAACAATCACAGCCCATAACAGGCAGAGAGTCAGGGAAGACGACTGCACTGAAAGGAAAACTGACTCAGACAGAATAGCAGGGAGTAAGCATCACACACAGGATATTCTCCTGAAGTGCCAGGTTCTGGTGAACAGGGGACACTGCATTTCAGGGCACTCCAAGACCTATTCTTCATAAGGTCACTACTTGCAAGAGCAGAAGACATAGCTGATTTTCTTCACACACAGAAAGACACAGAGAGGCAGACAAAATGAGGAGACAGAGAAATTTATCCCAAATGAAAGAACAGGACAAGGCCATGGTGAGAGATCTAAGTGAAACAGATGTAAGTAACATACCTGATAGAGAATTTAAAGCAAGGATCATGAGGATACTCACTGGACTTGAGAAAAGAGTGGAGGACATGAATGAGACCTTTAACACAGAGATAAAGCATGACATAGCAGAGATAAAGAGCTCAATAAAATGAGAAATAAAATGAAAAACACACTTGATGGGATGAACAACAGGCTGGAAGAAGGAGAGGAATGAGTTAGTGACCTAGAAGACAGAGTAATGGAAAGTAGTCAAACTGAACAAAAGAGAGAAAAAAGAAATGCACAAAATGAGAATAGACTTAGAGAACTCAGTGACTTTTTCAAACATAATAGCATTTGTATTATAGGACTCCCAGAAGAAGAGAGAAAAATGGGCAGGAAATTTATTTGAAGAAAATATAGCTGAAAACTTCCCCAATCTGGGGAAGGAAACAGATCTTCAGATCCAGGAGGTACAGAGTACTCCCATCAAAATCAACAAAAGTAGATCCACAACAGAACATATCATAATTAAATTGGCAAAATAGAGTGATAAAGATAACATTTTAAAAGCAACAAGACAAAAGAAGTCAGTAACTTACAAGGGACAACCCATAAGGCTAGCAGGAGATTTTTCATAGAAACCCTGTAAGCCAGGATAGAGTGGCACGATATAGCCAAAATGCTGAGTGGGAAAAATCTTCAGCCAAGAATACCATCCAGCAAGGCTATCATTTAAAATAGAAGGAGAGATAAAGAGTTTCCCAGAAAAACAAAAACTAAAGGAGTTCATGATCACTAAACCAGTCCTGCAAGAAATATTAAAAGGGACTCATTGAGTGGAAAGGAGAGACCAAAAGTGACAGTATAGAGGTAGGAAACACAAAAGCAGTAAAAATAAATATTTCTGTAAAATAACCAGTCAAGAAACTCACCAAAAAAGGGTATAAAATATAATAACATATGCCTAAAATGTGGGGAGGAGAGGAGAAAAGAATGGGCTCAAACTTAATCAATCATCAACTTTATAGACTGCTATATGCAAAAGAGGTTATATACAGACCTAATGATAACCATATATCAAAAACTGCTAGTGAATATGCAAAGAATAAAGAGAAAGAAAGCCAAACATATCATTAAAGAAAATCAAATCAGCAAAACATGAGAGAAAGACAAGAAAGGATCAGAGAAAATATTCAGAAACAACAACAAAACAAGTAATAAAATGGCACTACTGAATATATATCTATCAATAATTAATTTGAACGTAAATAGGTGATGGGGATTAAGGAGTGCACTTCTTGTGATGGGCACCAGGTGATGTATGGAATTATTGGATCACTATATTGTACACCTGAAATTAATGTAACTATATATTAACTAACTGGAATGAAAATAAAAACTTTAAAAATGTTTAACTTTATTGCTAATAGTATGTAAGAAAGATATCATGGCTATAGGGGATGACTAGAGTCTCTGCCACAGATGGGATAACATAGGCTAAGCACTTGGTACATGTGCAGTAATGATACGCATTAATATTAGCATCCTCCATTTTATTGACTTAGGGTCTTTTATCTCCCAGAGACAATTTTATTTCAGATTTTGGTTGTAAAGGTTATAGTTTGGAGTTGTGTTACCTGCACACTTTAAGAAGTACTATTTGTCTCTGAATCAAGCTTCAATGTGAAATAGATCCTGAACCAAATGCTAAGAGAAAGTGTCATTGTCCTTATAAAATGATTTTTTGCTCTTATATTCCCTTGCAGAAAAACAATAATAAATAATGACATTTTGGAAACGTATTGGGACGTTATACACACTTCAAGCTCTATGGCAGTTCCAGGTGACATGTTTGCTTTTGCAGAACACTGAAATCCTCAATGATGCTGGTGGCTATAAAATTGTTCTAATTATTCCTTTCAAACAATGAATTCTAGAGTTAGCAGTAGACCTGATCAGTAGAACATTGTCAGTTTGGTTGAGTGGCCTGGAAACTTGTCCAAGAAGATCTTTTACTTCCCACAATTCTAACTTTAATAAGTAAGTAGAGAAGAGGGCAATCATGGGAATTGGAATGGCGTGGTCTTTGGAAAAATTGTGTTGTGAGCAAGCTTGTCTTCAACATTTGCCCACATTCCTTTTTAGGTTTCCTTCTTCCTTCCCGTGGCAGTGCCCAGCCCATTAGGGTCCAGATCCTCCAAGTGCATCTCATTTCATTGTCTTGTTGGTAAAAGAGCTGAATACCAATTATTACTCCCACTTTGCAGATGAAGCAAACTCTTATCTCAAAGACATGAAACCCAAATGCCTGAGAAAAGGGTACCAGAGGATGGGAGATTTTTCTTTGTACCCATAAACTCACACCACATCGGCAGTAATTCCACATATATAGAAGTGGCACCTGGTTAGACTTGCTGGAAGCTAAACATTTCTAATTTGGGGGCAAAATCAGCATGTGGTTATATGGATAAGTAACTAGGCAAGGTCATTTTTCCTGCTTATTGAGACTATCAAAATATTTCATAAAGTTTGGAGTGGACCCTGGATTATAATTGTTAATACTATTATTCTTGATGAGAGCAGAAAGAGGAACATTTATACCTCTCTGAGAGTTTTTTTTTTTTTAATTTTATTATGTTATGATAGTCACCATACAATACATCATTGGTTTTTGATGTGGTGATTCACGATCCATTGTTTTCATATAACACCCAGTGCTCCATGCAGTACGTGCCCTCCTTAATACCCATCACCCGGCTAACCAATCCCCCCTCCCCGCTCCCCTCTAAAATCCTGTTTGTTTCTCAGAGTCCATAGTCTCTCATGGT
>NW_028057063.1:0-399 GCF_054177405.1 Leptonychotes weddellii
GTGGAAGCAGGGGGAGCAGGTGGGCATGTGCTGACAGGGGAGCCATAACAGGGAGAGGAAGCAAGGGGTCACACTTCCGGGGAGTTCATGATGCCTTCTGCTGTTCACCATGTCACGGCCCCTGACCACTGGCCACTGGACAGCTGCCTTCAAGGATATCCTCTGCAGTGTAGCCTGACCCAACGAGGGTAGCCCACGACTGCGAGTGCTGGCTGCTCCTCACTAGCCCACGCTGCAGGCCACGCTGCCCTCCTGAGAGCCAAGGCTGCCGAGGACTCCCTCTCACAACTGAAGTCATGCTCATAGGCACGTCAGCTCCACCATGAGACAGTTTGTAGAAGGAGCCTCCTTGGCTGCAAACATATAGCACGACTAACTCTTTAAAATAGGCCCTAAGGG
>NW_028057064.1:0-399 GCF_054177405.1 Leptonychotes weddellii
TAGTGCGAACACTAACAATTAAAAGCCAAATAAAATTGTCTGTACCAAAACATTGAAGGCGCAGTATACAGGTTTTAGCTTTAGCTATTCTTTCTAATAAGTAAGGTTAATGTAAAGAATACCTAAATGAAGTCTGCCCTTTTTTGGTATTAATTCCATACTCGTAGTAAAAATATATAAACTTGCTTTCAAATAATATTTGAAAAGTTACGCTTTTTTTACATTATTTAAATATTTCATCAAACTGTCATATTTAGGCGTCAAAATGGCGACATTCCAATTAAAGGTGCTTTGAATTGTTTATACCCTTTATATTCAGATGGTTCAAAAACACTCTATATTTATAAAACTTATTAATTTTAGGAGAGACCATGCGTTATTCATTACTAGCTGTAGCAG
>NW_028057065.1:0-399 GCF_054177405.1 Leptonychotes weddellii
GCCGACAGCACAGGGCTGGGACGCTCTGCTGCTGCTCACTGCCTTCCTCCTGTCAGTGGGCCTGGTCCTTCAGACTCGTGGCACCGTGGAGACCACGCTGGGTTTAGCCTCCAACAAGCTTGTGAGGAGAATAACCGTAACTCACGTAGTACTTGACAGAGTACCAAGCACTCGGGCTGGTGCAGGCACACTAGAAATCTGTCAGTTTCTGCCATCAGATCTGAAAACACTGAGAACTGTATTTGGTGAAGCCATCACTGCCTCTGGGACCCGGACAGGAAGCTTCTCAGCACTTCAAGATCTACAGTCTGAGCCCATGATTAACTGAGAAAGAAGCTTTAAAAAAAAAAAAAAAAAAAAAAAAAAAACTGTGCTGGGGAGGGGGAATGAAAACTGTGG
>NW_028057066.1:0-399 GCF_054177405.1 Leptonychotes weddellii
TGGAACGATCAAAGTTCAAGTTCAGACGAGCAGATGTTTATCCCACCTGGGCTCTTCATACGGGGTCTGACACATAGACTGTAGCCATCACTGAAATTGTCATCTTCTCTCTGAACCTGCTTCTTGGCCTGACTCCCTTTGAGGTGCTGGTTGGTGAGGCTTAAGTCCAGTTGTTTCAGCCAGAAATCTTAGTACCAGACGTGGCTCCTTCCTCAGCTTCTCTCCCATACCTAGTCTCTCGCTAGTTGACTCTACCTCTTCCGTATCTTTCTTACCTGTTCCCATGGTCCTGGCCTCACAACCACTTCCCTGGTGCTGGCCTCTGCCATCTCTTCTGTGGATGTCCACTGAGCCTCCTAGCAGATGTCCTCCTCTCTGTACCCACTGTCCCCCCTCCCA
>NW_028057067.1:0-399 GCF_054177405.1 Leptonychotes weddellii
ACCAAGGGGCTGTTTTCCGAGGGGAACAGCGGGGGTCGGGGACTGTCCCCCAGTCACCCACCGACCCACCCGGTTCTCTCTCTCTCTCTCTCTCCTCGCAGATCGTGCACTGCTGCAGGGCGCCCCGGACGCGGTGGAGCTGCGTCAGCTGACGCCCTGGGCCGGCAGGCCCCCGCGTCCGCGCCGTCGGGCGGGGCTCTGGCGGAGGCGCGCGCGCGCGCGCGATCGGGGACGCGGCCGTGCGGGCTGCGCGAAGTGGAAGTGCGCGTGAGCGAGCTGGGCTTGGGCTACGCGTCCGAGGAGACGGTGCTGTTCCGCTACTGCGCAGGCGCCTGCGAAGCGGCTGCGCGCGTCTACGGCCTGGGGCTGCGGCGGCTTCGCCAGCGGCGGCGCGTTTGG
>NW_028057068.1:0-399 GCF_054177405.1 Leptonychotes weddellii
CTGGCTGGAGAATGGAAACGTGTCCCGAACAGAAACGGCCTCGACGGCCTCGACGGCCTGGAACCTCATAGAGAACAAGGATGGGACGTTTAACTGGACGAGCTGGCTCCTGGTGAACTCATCCGCCCACAGGGAAGATGTGGTGTTCACCTGCCAGGTGCAGCATGACGGGCAGCCCGCGGTCACCAAAAACCATACCGTTGTGGCCTCTGCCCACCAGAAGGACCAGGGTGAGACCTCAGTGATCCTGTTCCTAGCATCCTGCCCCTGCTCCCTCACCTGACAGTGATTAAGTCACCACGTCTGGCCAGCCACCCCCTCCTCCTGTTCTTTCTCACCTGAGCATGGTCTCTATCCCTTCTAGACCTTTCCATCCTCACCCCAGCAAATGTACGTACC
>NW_028057069.1:0-399 GCF_054177405.1 Leptonychotes weddellii
GGTGGGTTCAGGGTAGCGGGGAGCTGGAGGAGCCACCAGGTCCGCCTGCCACAGACGGCCGTGCGTTCCTGACACTTCCCCGGCCGCTCTGTCCACCTCCCGTTCACCTACATTCCTTATTTCTCCTTCGCCTGTTGGTCTTGTGGGAAAAAGCTGTGGAACATATGGGCGTCCGGGTCAAATATTTGGAGTCTGTGAACTGTGTTTTGAAATTAATGAGGATCTTAGCTTTTATAGACTTCCAAGATAGATAAGCGCGCCAACGTGGGAGGGAAGGATTCGAAGTTTGGGGGGAACCAGCTCTGCATGGCAGCATGGCCGGAGCCGTGGACAGGTGCGTGGCGAGCACCAGTGTGACCCGGGGCTCGGGGTTTACTCTGTGGCTCAGTCTCCGAACGG
>NW_028057070.1:0-399 GCF_054177405.1 Leptonychotes weddellii
AGCCAAAAGAGAAGAAAAGGAACGCCTTCGCTGGTGAGGACAGGCCGACTCTGGTGCTGGAACTGGCCCTGGGTGTAGCTCATCAGCTGCTCCGGGAGGTGGGGCCGGAGCTGGCTGTAGCTGGTGCTGGATTGGGTCTTGCTCCCACTGGCCCTAGCTCTGCAGGGGGAGCCAGCGCTGGCTCCAGGTCGGAGGTGCCGCTGGAGCTGACTGTGGAGCCGGTCCAGCTCGGAGTCTTGCCTTGGCTCCAGCTCTGCAGTCGGTGATGAGCCGTAGGTCCAGGGGCTTCCTCACACGGGGGCGCACGTGGCTCCAGCTCCCGAGCTCCTGGCGAAGGCCCCGCAGCAGGAGATGGAAATGCCTCGAGCTCTGCAGCGGGCTTTGGGTCTGTAGCTGCTT
>NW_028057071.1:0-399 GCF_054177405.1 Leptonychotes weddellii
AGAAAGTTCCAACCCTGTCCTTGAAACTCTTGTAAATCTTGTACTGTTCTCTCTTTCAGCAGTAAGCATTAAGAAAACTCACGGGGAGAGGTGGGCTAGCTTTGCACCCCCAGATCAGACAGACATGCAAACATCTTATAAAGTGTTGGGCCTGTTCCTGGAGGGCATGGCTCCTCACATGTAAGAGCATCAGGAGTCTCTCCCTGTTGTGTGGTGTTGATCCTTCACTGAGCAGCCTGGGCCAGGAACCTGGTCAGAACAGAGGGTCCCCGCAAACCCAACAACACTGGGCAGCCCATTCCTGGTTCTGCAGCCTGAGGATGACTGGGAGGCACATCCTGGAGGGTGTTTGGGGTCCCCTCAGCTAAAGTGCATATTCTAGACTCAGCTGTCGGGACC
>NW_028057072.1:0-399 GCF_054177405.1 Leptonychotes weddellii
GCAGTTGCTCCGACACCATCATCCTGATGAAAGCAGAACTGTGGGGGTCACAGGTGAATTTCACCACCTCCCACTTCCTGCGTTAATTCAGGGAATCTGTAGGTTAGGTTGTGGGCAACAACAGACCCTGCTAGACTTTCATCACGCAGGATATCATCACCCAAGGGAAAGGCTCAGAGCGTGTGGGGCTCAGAACTGGGGAATCCCACGTGCAGGTGCGGAGGGTGAGAGTCTCCCAAGGCGACCTCAATTAGTAGCAGCCAAAGCCAGAGCCGCATCCAGAGCCACAGAGAGAGCGGGAGCCGTATCCGTAGCCACAGCCAGAGCCGTATCCGTAGCCACAGCCAGAGCCGTATCCGTAGCCACAGCCAGAGCCGTATCCGTAGCCACAGCCCAGTT
>NW_028057073.1:0-8625 GCF_054177405.1 Leptonychotes weddellii
CCCTCCCCCACCGTTTATCCTCTCGAATATCGCCTCGGATTCACTTCTCCGCACGTCCTACCTTCCAGAATGTGGTCGCTTTTTTGATGAGAGAGTTGTTGCTCTTCTTTTCTTCGATCTCCTGTTGAGTTTGTAGGTGTTCAGAATATTTTGATCCCTATCCAGCTGAATTCCTGAGAGGAGACAAAATCCAGGTCTCCTACTCCTCCGCCATCTTGTTTTGCCCTCCTGGACTAAGACTTTTCTAATAAAGTAAAATAGAGAATGGAAATTATTATAGCTGACTTTCCTTTACCACAGTTTTGAACTGACTGCATTACATAATTTAGAGAGGTGTTCTAAATAGATAGAAGAAAAAGCATTAAAGTCAATCTTAAAATCTCCCAGGTCATTCATAGAGCATTCTGCCTTTTTGAAGGTGCAAATTATCTTCATGGAATCTCCTATAAAACTGGATAAGCAATTAGTGAAATTAACACATTTCTGCACATTAAATAAAAATAATACCACAGTATTCTTTCTTAATTATATTTTTAATTCTCACTAAATCTATGAAATTCAATATATCATGCTGCTGTTCTGGTTAGGTTACAAACATTTTGTTACATGCATTTATCTTTTGTTTATTATCATGTGCATTTTATTGTGTGCATTTTATGTGCGTTATTGAGGGGATAGAGAGAACACTGACCAAAATATCTGAAAATCTACCTATGGCTCTTAACTGATTTTTTTGTGTTATATGCTGCTGGAAATTTCTTAGTACCCTGATAGATGTAAATGTAAGCAACTTTAGCTAATTTAGACATTGGTATTTTTCATTAAAAGAATACTTCATTGCTCATAAAGTCTCTAAGAGGGCTAGAGACACAGGTTTGGAGTACAAGGAACCAGGAACGACACCTGCAGGTACACTGGTAAACAGGTCCATGAACACACCTGGAGAATGACATCACAGGCATAAGTAATGCCAGCTACCAAATGCTGCATGACTGCCACTGTCACTGGGAGCTAGAACTAGATTCTTCTGCTGCCACCACCAGTGTCAAAAGGGATGCTGTCCATTCATACTTTAGGGTATCACTAGCTTCTCTTTGAGGGACTAGGGTTGACCTATTGATTGCTACAGCCTAGAACATATGCCAAAACCTTAGCTGCAGGTGAAGTCGGAATAGGAAACATTTTGATTGTTTATCCTGCCCTATTGGTAGATAGGTTTCATTACCTTGGGTGTGAATTCTTCACAGATGAAAAGAATATTCACACCAGGTGACAAAAGCAACGACATGTGTCCACTACATATACTTCCCAGCTGCTGAGATTCATTTAGCAAATATTTATAAATTGTGTACTAGATGCTGGTCACTGGGAAGCCTACAGATAAAGATTCCTCCCACTGTGGAGTTTATATGCAGTCAGGAGAGGAAAACTAAAACAATAGACTATACAAATCAATAAAGTATATATTCTGTTAGGTAGCAAAACAATAAATGGTAATGATTAAAGTATGTTAAAGAGAGAGAGGGGGAGAGAAGAAGGAAAGAAGGGAGGAAAGAAGGAAGGAAGGAAGGAGGGAGGGAAGGAAAGAAGGGGAATAAAAAAAACTCTCACTTGGTAAAACCTCAACTTCAGAAGGGTCAACTAACTCAGTCTCATCAGATAGCATGCACAACTCCAAGTTAAGGATTCCTGGTAATGCCCACTGCTCCTTCAATACAGCTGTTATCCTGATTCCCTGTTCTGTAAAGTTATAGGTTAATTATAAAATTAAGAGTTGTTGGGAAACATCTCTCCATGGGACTCTTTGTTTCTGCACATTTTGAGAAGAAGCACTGAAAGCTCTTGTTCCAAACTGTATTTCATGGGTATTTGTATGACAGACAGTCTTGGATGATAAATATTTCCTCCCAATAGTTAATTCACAGGTAGATTTGTTTACTGACCAGGATATTAGAGATAGGGTATCCTACTGGGGCAAATGTTGAGCATATTTGTAAGCACTCATTTTTAAATAACTATTGGGGTTTCCTAAACTTGGGGTTCCTTAGTTTTGATGCAAACGCACTGCATGTGCAGCATCCACTGGGCCTCTCTGCTTTACCCCCATGGGATTTGGGGGGTGGGTGGGAGGAGATGATGGGAACATGAAGTTCAGCCTGCTGGCTATACTATGAATGATAAAGAATTTTGTTTCTGATCCATGAGTTTTATGTGTTCTATTTCCATGAAATTACTTGCCTCACTAACTTGTTAGCTTGCAAGATGTCTGGAAAAATACAGACATCTTACAGTTCTTCACAATAAACATCAATACATTATTTATGTATTCATGGTAAGAGCACTTAGCAATATACTATTTATTTAGTGAACACTTAACATGAGATCTAAGATCTTAAAAAATTTGTAACTGTGCAAGAATATTGTTAATTACAGACACAATGTTGTACAGCAGGTCTCTAGAACTTAATCATTTTGTGTAACTGAAACTTTATACCCATCAAATAGCACTATATTGTATACATTTATATACTTTTTGTAACAGAATGAGATAGAGAGGAAAGCAAGAGAAAATTAGTTTGACAAGATAATCATGTACATGTTATAGTGTGGGTAAAATGCCACAGGTCTTTTTTTTCTGAAACTGTTCCTGAGGCCACTGTTGTCTTTTATGTATTCCCTCCTCCAAGATCCTTTGCTTTCAACTGGTTCCCTGTGTACTTGCAGCTATTTGTCCAATTAAATGGCCCAAATCCTCTTCCTTGAAAGGTTGGAGTTCTTGGCATTTCTCCTTCTCTTTCTCTTCCTTCTTATTCTTTTAAATCAGTTTTATTGAGGGATAATTTAGTTAGAGTAAAATTCACTTTTTTAAGTGTATAATTTGATAATATTTGAGAAATGTAGTACTGTCATAACCATTATATGGAAGAGTTTTATCATCACAAAGTGTTTCCTCGTGCATCTTTGGTCTCCCAAGTCCTTGACTATAGATAATGACTTCATTAACTCTAGCATTGCTATATGCTGTGGGCTGCCAGAACACCATCCTTGGCTATTATCTCTGTAGTCACTCAATCCATTCAGGCCAGATAACAAATGCCAAATTCCACCAATCTCCCTAAAATCCATACTCTGTGGCCCTGGCTTTTGCAAATTTCATGTTGTTTGTAGTTGTTAATTTAAACAGAATAGAGACTCCAGAAATGGACCCTCAACTCTATGATCAACTACTCTTCGACAAATCAGGAAAAAATATCCAATGGAAAAAAGATAGTCTCTTCGATAAGTGGTGTTGGGAAAATTGGACAACTACATACAGAAGAATGAAACTGGACCATTCCCTTACACCATACACAAAGATAAACTCAAAATGGAAGAAAGACCTCAACCTAAGACAGGAATCCATCAAAATGCTAGAGGAGAACATAGGCAGTAACCTCTTCGACATCAGCCACAGTAACTTCTTTCAAGACATGTCTCCAAAGGCAAGTGAAACAAAAGCAAAAATGATCTTTTGGGACTTCATCAAGATAAAAAGCTTCCACACAGCAAAGGAAACAGTCAACAAAACTAAGAGGCAGCCCATGGAATGGGAGAAAATATTTGCAGATGACATTACAGATAAAGGGTTGATATCCAAGATCTATAAAGAGCTTCTCAAACTCAACACTCAAAAAACTAATAACTCAGTCAAAAAATGGGCAGAAGACATGAACAGACACTTCTCCAGAAAAGACATACAAATGGCTAACATACACATGAAAAAGGCTCAACATCTCTAGCCATCAGGGAAATACAAATCAAAACCACAATGAGATACCACCTTACACCAGTTAGAATGGCAAAAATTAACAATACAGGAAACAACAAATTTTGGCGAGGATGTGGAGAAAGGGGAACCCTCCTACACTGTTGGTGGGAATGCAAGCTGGTACAGCCACTCTGGAAAACAGTATGGAAGTTCCTGAAGATGTTAAGAATAGAGCTACCCTACGACCCAATAATTGTACTACTAGGTATTTACCTCAAAGATACAGATGTAGTGAAAAGAAGGGGCACGTGCACCCCAATATTCATAGCAGCAATGTCCACAATAGCCAAACTGTGGAAGGAGCCGAGATGCCCTTCAACAGATGAATGGATAAAGAAGATGTTGTACATATATACAATGGAATATTACTCAGCCATCAGAAATGATGAATACCCACCATTTGCATCGACATGGATGGAACTGGAGGGGATTATGTTAAGTGAAGTAAGCCAAGCACAGAAAGACAATTATCATATGGTTTCACGCATATGTGGAACATAAGCAATAGCATGGAGGACCATAGGGGAAGGGAAGGAAATCCAAAGGGGGAGAAATCAGAGAGGGAGATGAACCATCAGACACTGTGGACCCCAAGAAACAATCTGGCGGTTTCAGAAAGGGGGAGGGTGGGGGGAGGGGTTAACAGGGTGATGGGTGTTGAGGAGGGCACATGCTGTGATGAGTACTGGGTGTTATACTTAACTAAGGAATCATTGAAAACTACATCAAAAACTAATTATGTACTCTACAGTGGCTAACTGAACATAATAAAAAAATAAACAGAGAAGGAACTTAAAAAAAGTATATTAGGTACCTCATGGTTACTGATATTAGGGATTAGGACTTCAACATATATTTGGAGGGAATATAATTCAATGCACAGCAGGCATGGTTTACAGTTCTCAATGTCTAGGCTAAGTTTAGGAGGGGACTGTCTCTGTTTTAAGAATTTAGATGGGAAAACCTACATTAAATAACTAAAATACCTTTTTGGACACTCACACAGAGCTAGTATCTTATCTCCAAAACTCCAGTATCATTTAATAATGTAAAATGGATTAAATGCCTGTGCCAGTCTCTCTTAGAATGTACTGATATAGACAGCTGGTCAGATTAACACTCTCTCCAGATTCCCTTCTCCATAAAATCTCTGAAATAGCTTCTATTTGATATTACAATACATCATACTAAAGGGAAATTGTAGTCATATCATTTTTAGATGCAGGTACCCATTTTAGTGCAAAATCATTTAAAATGAAAAAGATTTAAAAACCTTGAAGAAAAACTATTTTCAATTCTAAAACATGGCCCTAATACCCTTTGCAAAGCAAATTATGGTGCCCTGCTATTGCTGTTTAAAAAAAAAAAAAGATGCCCAAGGCTAAACCCTATGGTATAATGGGATAATCAAGAATTTGTTCACAGGGCTTCTGACCCACCTCTCTTCCTTTTCTTATTACTCAACCTCATAGCCAACAATGGTTAACATTTATTCTCAAGAAAAAAAATCAAACACATTCTTAGTAGGTTGAAAAACACTTATAAATATTTATTTCTGCTTCCAAGGCATTTTGGGTTTAAATTATGCAATGTTGGAAGCTAAATCATTCTGTAAAGAAAGTGTTACTCAGTAAAATTCTCCCAAAAATGGGGAAAAATTGTCCCAGAAATATACACTGATTTAGTAGCCCAGTAAGACTATATTAACTAGAAATGATTCTGGAATAACAGAGTAAGGGTCTCCAAAAATCTAATCCTCTATGAAAGCAATATTAACACTGGGAATAATGTTCAAAATTAACTTTTTCAGAACTCTGGACATTTACCAAGGTTTACAACAATATGGAGAGCATTTATTAAAGAAAAATGACTGAATCTCATAAGAATACACTTTGTAGCAATTTAATTTACCCAACTCTCATCCTCCTCTCACCAGTTCTGCCACAGCCTTGAAAACTAACAGCCTCACAACTATAGTTAGTAGCTGTGAAAATCACAGCCTAGCAGCCACTGAAGGATGTAAATGGGTTTGATGTTCCCTAAAAGCCCCAATCACTAGAGCATTGGCACTATTTGACTTGACTGATAGCTCCCTGGAAAAGTCCCATTCTCAGGGCTTGTCTTTATTTGACCTGACTCAAAACTCCCCATGAGAATAATTCTATCCCAGGGCATTTGTCAAAAACAATCAGTGGCAATACTTTAACATCACAGTTGCCTGAGGTGGTGGTATCAGTTGGAGCAAACATGAGTCTGACAAAAAAAAAAAAAAATACACACACACATGCACACACACACATACACACTTCAGGTGTGAACACACTATGTTCAAAAGATGTTTGAAAAGCTCTGATACTTTCCTTGGAATCCAGAAGATAATGTGCATGCGAAGGGCTGTGGCCCTGCCCAGGAATACCTGAGAAGGCCCTAATGTCCCGTCTGTGGCTTACTTTGGTTCACTGTGCAAAGAAGAAGTAAAGTCAGAGGGAGGGTTAAAAACTGCCAAAGCACTGAAGGTATATCCCCAGTGCAAAATGAGAGTCCTTTAACAAAGGGTTTGAGATTCTTTTGGTCAACTCATTTAAGGAAATCCCTGTTCAATCATTACTTGGCTACCAAATTAACAGAGCAGAGACTTTAGTGGCTGAATATGATAAAGAACAGGGACTTTGTAGAATTAGTCTATAAAGACACTAAATAAACAAATAGCAAAAACAACAAAATCCTAGTAAAGAAGGTAATTTATTTTCAGAGTTTGCACATTATATTGTTAAAAATCCATTTTTCAATAAACAAAAAAGCTACAAGACATACCAAGAAATTACGACACGTGTGCACATGTAGACATGTGCACACACACAGTGGTAATTAGAAACTATTCTTTTTTTTTTTTTTAGAGAGGAGGGGAGGGGCAGAGGGAGAGGGAGAAAGAAAGTCTTCAGCAAGCTCCATGCTCAGTTTGGAGCCCAACATGGGGCTCAATCTCACAATCCTGAGATAATGACCTGAGCCGAAATCAAGAGTCAGACGCTAACCAACTGAGCGACCCAGGCATCCCAATAGAAACTGTTCCTGAGGAAGTCCCAACTTTGGATTGATTATACAAAGACTTAAAACAAGCTGTTATATATATGTTCAAATAACTAAGGGAATCATGCTTTTTTACAACTAAAGAAAAGTATGACACTGGTGTGTTACTAAATAGAGGATATCAATAAAGACATAGAAATTGTAAGAAAGAGTCAAATAGAAATGTTGGAGTTCAAAAGTACAATAAATGAAATAAAAAATTCGGTAAAGTGGCTCAACAACAGATTTTAATTGGCAGAATACAGAATCAGTGAACCCAAAGATAAGTTGATTGAGACTATCCAGTCTACTTGACAAAGAGAAAAGAGAATTAAAAAATGAATAGACCCTCAGAAACCTGTGAGACACAATAAAGTATACCAACATACTCACATGAGAAGTATCAAAAGAAGAGGAAAGAGAGAAGACTATTTGAGGAAATAGTGGTTGAAAAAGAACCCTCAAATTTGGTGAAAAACATTATATATTTAAAAAAATTTCAACAAACTTCAAGTAGAATCAACTCAAAGATATCCATACCTGGGGCACCTGGGTGGCTCAGTCAGTTAAGCATCTGCCTTCAGCTCAGGTCATGATCCCAGCGTCCTGGGATCAAGCCCTGCATCGGGCTCCATGCTCAGCAGGGAGCCTGCTTCTCCCTCTCCCTCTGCCTGCCTGCCTACCTACTTGTGATCTTTCTCTCTCTCTGTGAAATAAATAAATAAAATCTTAAAAAAAAAATATCCATACCTAAGTATATCATAGTCAAAATGCCAAAGGCAAAGACAGATTCTTGGATGCAGTGAGAGAAAAGTGACTTATCATGTACAAGTGATCTTAAATGAGATTAACAATTGACATCTCATTAGAAATCATGGATGTCAGTTTCTAGAAAGACATAAATTGCTACATCTGATCAAAGAGAAAAAGAAATATGATAAACCCATAGCAAGAGATTGAATTAGTAGTAATAATAATACCTTCCTAGAAAGAAAAGCTCAGGTCCACACATGGCCTCAAAGATGAATTATATTAATATTTAAAGAAGAATCCTTCACAAATTCTTTGGAAAAAACAGAAGTACAGGGAAGACTTCCCTACTCATCCAATAATCCAAAGTTACTCTGATACTAAACCAGAAAAAGACACCGTAAGAATTATAGAGCAATACCCCTTGTGAATTTAGAGGAAAAAAGTTTTAAAAATACTTTATCTAGCAACATAAAAAATAAGGATTGTACACCATGAACAAGTGAGATTTATCCCAGAAATTTGAGATTGGTTTCATATCCAAAATCCACACAATGTACACAATATTAATATTATAAAAGCCAAAAACTGCATGATCATTTCAATAGATGCAGAAAAGTATTAGAAAAATTTCAATAATACTGTGCTGGAAGATCTAGCCATTGTAATTAGGCAAGAAAAAGAAATAAAAATAATTCAAGTTGGAAAGTAAGAAGTTAAACTAACTCTATTTGCAGATAGCATGATCTGGTATATGGAAAGCCATAAGGAATTTATTGAAAACATTTTTACAACTAGTAAACTATTTCAGCAAGGTTGCAGAATATAAGATCATTATAGAGAATCAAAATTTATTCCCAAGAAATAAACTCTTTCTTTTATGGCCAACAAATGTGTTTCTTTTTTTTTTGTTTTTAAAGATTTTATTTATTTATTTGCGAGAGAGAGAGTGAGAGACAGAGAGCACGAGAGGGAGGAGGGTCAGAGGGAGAAGCAGA
>NW_028057074.1:0-399 GCF_054177405.1 Leptonychotes weddellii
TCCAAGTTGGCAGAACTCTTTTCATTGACTGTTCTTGATTATAAACTTTAAACTCTTCAGTCATTCATCTTAGGGAGAGGTTCATCTTACATCACTGTTGTAACACATCACACTCTATTATAATTGTCTATATGCACTATTAGATTGAAAGATTCATGATGGCAGGTGCTATGTTTTTGGAGTTCTTTATAATTTTTGGAAAGTTATAGTTCTTTAGTAAGTATTTGTTAAATGTGTATGTGTTTTCTTTCTGTTGTCACTACCTGTTGCAGCTTCTCCAACTAAAAACCATACCACGGGCGCCTGGGTGGCTCAGTTGGTTAAGCGACTGCCTTCGGCTCAGGTCATGATCCTGGAGTCCCTGGATCGAGTCCCGCATCAGGCTCCCTGCTCGGCAGG
>NW_028057075.1:0-399 GCF_054177405.1 Leptonychotes weddellii
CATGGATTCTATGTGCATTATTCCCCTAGCGCTGGAGCTCTGCCGTTCTCATTGATCGGTAAACTTGGTCTTGGCTAGCTGTTTTTGCTGATCTTCTGGGGGAGGGGCCTGTTGCCGTGGTTCCCAGATGTCTTTGCCGGAGGCTGAATTGCCCCGCCCTTGCCGGTCAGGGCTAAGTAATCTGCTCAGGTTTGCTCTCGGGAGCTTTTGTTCCCTGCAAGCTTTCCGTACAGATTTGGAGGATGAGAGTGAAAATGGCAGCCGGCCAGTCTCTACCCCAGAGGAGCCAAGAACTCAGGGCCCCGCTCCTCAGTGTGCCCCCAAAGAAAAGCAGTCAGTCACTCCTGTCTCCCTGGTCTCTGGTTGCACTCTGTGTTCACCCTGCCTGTGACCAACAGT
>NW_028057076.1:0-399 GCF_054177405.1 Leptonychotes weddellii
CAAACTATGGAAAGAGCCTAGATGCCCATCGACAAATGAATGGACAAAGAAGATGTGGCATACACACATACACACACACACACACACACACACACACACACACTGGAATATTATACAGCCATCAAAAAATGAAATCTTGCCATTTGCAACGATGTGGATGGAACTAGAGGGTATTATGCTAAGCGAAATAAGTCAATCAGAGAAAGAAAAGTATCATATGATCTCACTGATAAGAGGAATTTGAGAAACAAGACAGAGGATCATAGAGGAAGGGAGGGAAAAATGAAACAAGATGAAACCAGAGAGGGTTTCTCTCTTCAGGAAATAAACTGAGGGCTGCTGGAGTGTAAGGGGATGGGGGGGAGGGGGATGGGGTGGCTGGGTGATGGACTTTGGGGA
>NW_028057077.1:0-399 GCF_054177405.1 Leptonychotes weddellii
ATACATTTTTAATGTGTTACTTATACCCCAGAAAACTGGTGGGGGGAAAAAGAAGCACCCAACAATGAAAGCCAAGAACAAGATGGCTTCACTGGGGAATTCCACGAAACATTTAAAGAAAAAATAATACCTATTCTTCTAAATCTCCTCTAAAAATGGAGATTAGGAACCACTTTGAAACTCATTTTTTGAGGCCAACGTTGCGCTGACACCAAAAACACTACGAGAAAATAAAACTATAGGTCATTACCCCTGATGAAAATAGATGCAAAGATCCTCAACAAAATACTAGGAAATGAAACTCAGCAGCACATTAAAAGGATCATACAGTACGACTAAAGGAGATTTATCCCTGGAATGCAAGAATGGTTCATCTCATGCAAATCAATTAATGTGATA
>NW_028057078.1:0-399 GCF_054177405.1 Leptonychotes weddellii
AAATTGGGTTTTTTGGTTTTCATTATCTTATATTCTCTTCTTATTACTCTTTTTTTATGTGAACAGGCATTGGAAAAGTGAAAAGAAAACATAGTGTGCCAGATTCTGCATCTCCTGCTGATGATAGCTTTGTTGACCCAGGGGAACGTCTCTATGACCTCAACATGCCTGCTTATGTGAAATTTAACTACATGGCAGAAAGAGAGGATGAATTATCATTGATAAAAGGGACAAAGGTGATCGTCATGGAGAAATGCAGTGATGGGTGGTGGCGGGGTAGCTACAATGGACAAGTTGGATGGTTCCCTTCAAACTATGTAACTGAGGAAGGTGACAGTCCTTTGGGTGACCATGTGGGTTCTCTGTCAGAGAAATTAGCAGCAGTTGTCAATAACCTAA
>NW_028057079.1:0-399 GCF_054177405.1 Leptonychotes weddellii
GCAATGAATCCAGAAATTTTGGCATATGTACTTTACTTTTCGGAGCCTACACTTGTCTGGTACCTTTACCCTCCTCTCAGACAATACAAGGACAAACCTTAGAACACTTTTGCTCTGAGCTACCTGCTGTTGTTGGTGTGTGTTTGAGTTCTACATGCTTGTAACTTCCAAGCTGTTTCCATTGTCTTACACAGTTAACGTTGTTTAGTGTTACCCACATAGTCGCCTCTCTCTCTCTGCCCACCGTCCCTTCTGCACCTCATAAGTTCAGTCTGGGGCTCACTTTCTTTCTTTCTTTCTTTCTTTTTTTTTTTTCTTAAAGATTTTTATTCATTTATTTGAAAGAGAAGAGAACACAAGCAGGTGGAGGGGCAGAGGGAGAGGGAGAAGCAGGCTCCC
>NW_028057080.1:0-399 GCF_054177405.1 Leptonychotes weddellii
TCTGTGAATCCTCCAGGGAGGGCGTGGGAAGAGCCACTGTAGGGTCCAGAAACCTCATACCTTCCCGATCAGGCCCGGGAGCCACGTCTTCGCATTCTTTCCTGCGTGTCTTTGCTGGCTAGTTTCATATTTCCAGCACGAGGAAAAAGTAGCAACGCTGTTATTGCTTGCAATGCCATGGCTCTTTGGGTCCTGCTGTGTTAGAATTAACTTGCTCAGGGGCGCCTGGGTGGCTCAGTTGGTTAAGCGTCTGCTTTCGGCTCAGGTCATGATCCCGGGGTCCTGGGATTGAGCCCTGCATCGGGCTCCCTGCTCTGCGGGATGCCTGCTTCTCCCTCTCCCACTCCCCCTGCTTGTGTTCCCTCTCTCGCTGTCTCTCTCTCTGTTAAAAAATAAATA
>NW_028057081.1:0-399 GCF_054177405.1 Leptonychotes weddellii
CGGTGGCCCTAAGACCAGTCCCACGCGGGATTCTGGCCTCTTACTGACCTCCGGCTGTGGCTTCAGGCTCTCATCACCTGCGCTGCCCACCCGGAAGGGCTATGGCGGCTGGGGGTGAGGTGAGGCAGGCAGGCTGGCTGGGACGGCAGTTCATCTGGTGTGTTGGGCTCAGAGATTTCAGATTTGGGAGGAAATTAAGAGGTAATCTTGTCCCCCTCCTCAATGTATCCTTTCCATAGGCCAGGCCAGAGTTGTGTCTCTGGGTGAGAGGGAGCCTGCTCCTATGTAACCCGACCCCTTAGGACTCTCCCAAGGCTGGGCCCCTCCCTGAAAATCTGAGGTGCAGAGCTGAGGGAAAGGGGCTCCAGCAGCAACCAGGGCACCGCTTCTGAGCACCTC
>NW_028057082.1:0-399 GCF_054177405.1 Leptonychotes weddellii
GGGATGAGCGGCCAGACTGTCCCAGCGTGCGTCTACACCCGCACAACCGCTTTCCCGCCCTCCTGTGGGGGCCCAGGCTCAGTTCCCTCATCTGTCCACTCCCCCAGGACCCAGGACTTGGGGGTGTGCAGCTACCAGCCAGGGCTAGGTGGGGGATGGGGGCAGCGACCCGTCAAAGCCACCTCCGGCAGTAGCAACACCCCAAGGGGCCGACCCTGCCTGGAGCCCCCCCACCCCGCCGGTCGGCCCCTCCTTCCCTACCCCGGGATCTGGAAGCCGCCCCCTCCCCTCTACCCGGCGCTGACCACTAGTGAAGCCACCACCAGAGAGGTAGGGCTGCTGCAGGCCTGGCTGAGAAGCCCTTCACCTCCCCCAACGGGGCGACCCCCTTCATCTGCC
>NW_028057083.1:0-399 GCF_054177405.1 Leptonychotes weddellii
GGGCAAAATGCACCTAGTTTGGAAAAGCTTATACAATATTAATGTACTGTAACAAAACTACAGAAGTTGAGCTCAAACTGATCACTCTGAAAAAATAAAATAGAATAAAACAAAAAAAAACTGGCGGGGGAGCGGGGGAAACGGAGTGGTTCAAGCCATTATAAACCATCCAGCCACACAAACTCTATTTTGCAATGCTCCATTTAAGCACGGAACACCCTGAACACGGTTACTTATCACCCACTCATAAAACACGTGTTTTTGACACGAAACATTTTTACCTGTAAAAAGCTATAAACTTACAGGTTTCACAAAGAAGTACCAAGATTTCTAACCGCAACCCGGGCGTTATGTAAAGTATCATAAAATTATGTAAACAGCTCTCACCCAAAATAATAG
>NW_028057084.1:0-399 GCF_054177405.1 Leptonychotes weddellii
CATGGAACCTGCTTGGAATTCTCTCTCTTCCCCCTCCCCCCTCCCGCCCCTCTCTTTCTCTCTCTTGCTCTAAAAATTTTTTTTTTTTTTAAATAAAAGATGATTTGACATTTTCTTCTTGAATATAACTTCCTTATGTTTTATAGTGAAATAATTTATCTGCCATGTCATCATTAATCTCAAACCAATTTTAAATGTTCTACTGTTTTATGTACTTTATCAAATCTCATTTATTATTGGGTAATTTAATTATTTTAAATTCATTTCATTGCAAGAATTGGTACTATCTGGAAGTGCCAATTTTAAATCTTTTTATTTTATTTTTAGTCTTTTTTTTTTTAAAGATTTATTTATTTGAGAGAGAAAGAGCATAAGCAGGGGGAGGAGAAGGGGCAGAGG
>NW_028057085.1:0-399 GCF_054177405.1 Leptonychotes weddellii
ATCGTATGGTATTTGTCTTTCCCTGACTGACTTATTTTGCTTAGCATAATACAATCTAGCTCCATCCACATAGTTGCAAATGGCAAGATTCCATTCTTTTTGATGGCTGAGTAATATTCCATTGTATGTATGTATTTTAGCAGCCCATATGTCCATCAACTGATAAATGGAAGAAGAAGTCATATATATATATATATATATGTGTGTGTGTGTGTGTGTGTGTATGTATCATAATTCAGCCATTATAGATGATGCTGCAATAAATATTGGAGTGCATGTGCCCCTTTGAATCTGTATTTTTGTATCCTTTGGTTAAATATCTATTAGTGCAATTGCTGGATCATATTTTAGTTCAATTTTTAACTTTTTTTTTTTTTCATGAAAGTGTATTAACTTTAT
>NW_028057086.1:0-399 GCF_054177405.1 Leptonychotes weddellii
GTTGGAACCCCTATAATTTGAATCTCTAGACCCAGGTAACCAACACATAGCAAGTGACTTTGTTTATATTCTTGGGAAAGACCCAGCATAGGCTATAGGTGAAGGGTGTAGGTAACTGATGGGGACACATGCATGGAGGTGATGGGTAAGGCAAGGCCAGTGTAGTAGGAGCAAGGGAGGTGGGGGAAGAACGAGCTGCAGAGTCCAGTGGTGAGAAGGGGGCTGGGTACTTTGGGTGGGACAACTTGGTGGTGGGTTCCTGGAGGCTTGAAAAAAGGGGGAGAGAAGGAGGAAGACAAAGGATGTGCAGTACTCCAAAGATGAGGACAAGGAGCTATGATAAAGTGATCGATTTCTCAAGGTCAGCCTAGCTGGCAACATCCAGCTCCACACGGTCAA
>NW_028057087.1:0-399 GCF_054177405.1 Leptonychotes weddellii
ACCGCCGCCCTGCTGCTCCGGCGGCACAGCGCTCGGCTCTGCGTTCTTCCCCGCCGACCGCCCAGAGCCTGGCGGCAAAGGGCCAGCCGCAGCTCCGCGACGCCGGGCGACCAGCGTCTGCGCACCAGCAGGGGGCGCCGCGGGAACCCGCCCCGGCGAAGGCGGCGGGAAGGAGCGAGAAGACGCGCGACCCCGCGGGGGAGCCGGAAGAACGTAACGTGACGGGAGGCGCAATGGGCGGGACGCGTGCGTGGAAACGGCCCAATGAGGGGGCGGCGTGGAGGGCGTGGCCAGGAGACCGGGGTGAGGGGGCGGGGCTTGCCGGGCCGCCGGGTCCCTTCCACGCCTGCGTGGACGCGGAGGGTGGAGGACGGCCGCTGCCAGTTTTTAGGACTTTGC
>NW_028057088.1:0-399 GCF_054177405.1 Leptonychotes weddellii
CGTGGGCTAATTGAACTCAGTAAAACAAACAAACAAACAAACAAAAAGATTGAGGTCATACCATGCATATTTTCAAATCACAATGTTTAAAAACTTGAAGTCACCCACAACAAAACATTTGGAATGACCACAAATATATATAAATATATATAAAATGTTTGTTGGTGCATACTTCACTGATATTTTCTCAGAGCCATAGGGACCCTTGCCCAGCATCAGGAGAATGTGATGACTCATAAGGGCAGTAGTTACTGTAAGCCAGGTTGCACATCACAATCACATGGGGGTTGTTTCTGATAAATTACTCATTCAGGAATGATAATTTTAAATAGTCTATTTAACCTAATACTCAAATTCATACCACGCCCCCACTCCTGGAGATGACCACACTTTTCCAAG
>NW_028057089.1:0-399 GCF_054177405.1 Leptonychotes weddellii
ATGCTAATGTGACTGGGGCCAGTAATCAGGAGAATAGTAGGGGGAAATGAGTGAGAGAGGTAACAGAAAACAGATCATATAGGGCCTGACAGACCATTGCAAGGACTTTGGTGTTTACTCTGAGTGAAATGGGGAGCCCGTGTAGAATATTGAGCACAGGAGAGATAAAGTCCGATTTAAGATTTAAAAGGATCACTGCGTTGAAAATAGATGGAGATAGAATTTGGGGAATGAACAAAGTAGAACATGGAGAACTCATTACTAGGCTATTACAGTAATCCAGGAAAGACGTTGGAGACTTGGACCAAGGTGATGGCGATGGAGGTGAAGAGTGGACAGGTTATAGGTGCATTTTGAAGGCAGAGCCAATAGTAGTTCTTTATGGATCTGGATTTAGAG
>NW_028057090.1:0-399 GCF_054177405.1 Leptonychotes weddellii
CAGAATGTCCAGATTTATCACTGTATGATTAAATAATCTACACCTGAGATTATTGGACAAATAGAGAGGTCAGATGAGATTGTAAGCAACTAATTCTTCAAAAATAGCTTTCTCATATTCACACCGTACTAACATGGCTTGGAGTGATTTAAAAAAAAAAGTGAAGATGTCTATCATCTTCTTTCATTGTTATGGTCCATATGCTCACCCTTTTGAGTATGCACTAAATGAAGGCCAGGAAAAAAAGGCTTGTGACTTTGCATCCCAGTGGAACAAAACATATGATATGAGTTCTACAGAGAAGTTATACTACATAATGGGTAGCCATATACAATCAACAGATACCAAATGAAAATGGGGCTATACAGACAAATTGATCTGGGAAATGTTAAGTTAAAT
>NW_028057091.1:0-399 GCF_054177405.1 Leptonychotes weddellii
TGCCTGTGATGTATACTTTGCTGTACTGGAATTCTAAATCTATAGAGATAATATGTTATATGCTCAGTCTGGGCAAAGAGCAATTCAAATCTCACATATGTTTTAACCCTCAGTGATGAAGACTCTCTAATTAGGAAACAAAAATGCAGTATATGTGTAACATTGGTATGTTTAGGGCTTTCTACATGGCTCTCCTCAAAGTAGGCACTCTATAAATGTTAGTTAATTGAATTATAAATTGATGCCTGTTTTCAGAGTGGTAGGCTTCTCTTAGCTGTGTACAAGTGGTAAACTTAGGTCAGCGTTGTGCTTTGCTCAGTTCACGGTGGCTAGCTGACTCAGTCTGATTATTATGAAAGCAAAAGGGACAGTTTCTTTACTACCATTACTTACTTTTTG
>NW_028057092.1:0-8624 GCF_054177405.1 Leptonychotes weddellii
ATCTCCTGTTGAGTTTGTAGGTGTTCAGAATGGTTCGATCCCTATCCAGCTGAATTCCTGAGAGGAGACGAAATCCAGGTCTCCTACTCCTCCGCCATCTTGCTCCCCTCTCCAATTCCTACCATTTTTTAATGGATTTTTTTAGTAGCCTTATTTTCTATTGCCCACAAATAATTTCCCGCAACCACTTTATCAGACAGTTCCTCTCTGGGCTCAGCTCTGGATAAGTGTGCTCTTCATGAGGAGGTGTGGTCCATGCTTTTCCCGGAAGCCACTCCCCAAATTGCAAAGCAGCACTCCACTCCTTTCTGGGCCTCGGCCCACCTAACTCCTTGGCAGTAGGAACCTAGAGCTAACATGTCTGGAAAAAGAATAAAGAGCCCCAACTTACAAAAAAATCAAGCAGCTTTTCTACTCAGCCTCTCCTCATCTCTATTTTGTCTTGGCCCCCTCGTTCTGTCTCCTTGTTACTTTCTTTATATTTGGGTCCCTCCATGTATCCTTGACCTCCTCAGTGGGTCCATCTACTTACTCTCCCTATGGTCCACCTCACCTGAGCCTCATTCTCTGCTAGGTCTCTCTCGCTCCCCCTAAATTTTTCTTAAATATGAGACTCCAGGTTACAGTTAAGATCATTGACACCAGATAAGGCATGATGGAGAATTTCTCCAGATAGTGTCTTTGTTAATGGGTAAAACTCAGCATCTACTAATAATACATTAAGGCAACATCAAATACTTTTCATCATTTAGAAACCCAGTTGGACCTCTGGATTTCTAAACACGGATTTCTTATCCGATTTTTTTTCTCAGTTTCTAAGGCTGAGGAGGACTAGTTACCTCTTTTGGTTGCCTCTTCGGTCTTTCAGTGAGACCCCTTGAGCTGACCCAGCCAGAGAGGGAGATTGGCCTGAGGCATACGGGGACATAATTTAAACATCTTGTGTTTTTTAGGCAACCATAGGAGGATTTGCCCTTAAGTATCTTCACCATTTTGATAGAGCTGGCATCTTACAGGAGACCAACGTCTTCCTGATAAAGAACCCAATGGATTAAGAATAATCATGCTCATTTGCATAAGACATGCAGGCAGAATTACTGCATTCTTCAAAACCAAACATTTGAGACGTGATAGAAACTCTTTATTTGGCAATCTTGAGTCTCCTTTTCTGCATGCTTGATGAGTGCCTGGATGTTTAATAAATACCCATGAGCCAACTGCTGTGTTCTAATTTCTGACTCTTTTGCCATCTGTAATCACAAACCCTGTTTTACAAACTCTTCTAGACAATTCGTTGATTTCTCAAAAATTTGAAAAATAAAACCTTAACCCAGCCTTCCCTATCAATAATAAAGAAAAGGAATTAAAGATATATTTTTAAATTGAACTGTAAGCAGGTATTTTAGCATCGAAATTTATGCCTTTACTTGTCATTGTTTTTTAGGACATGGCACCGTCCATAAAATTAGAAAAACAATTCTAAACTGAGGTCGGTTCAGGTAAAAAATTACTAAGCACCTATTATGTAGTAGATATTGGTGAAGGTCCTTGAATCCTGGGGAGAGAAGAGCATGGTTTGCCCTCAAGAGCTACAGTCTTTGCCCACTTCCGTGTAACTCACAAGGATTTTTTGGAGAGGAGTCAGTACTTAGCGTGCAATGAGCGTCCCTTCTCTTCCCTATCACAAACGTCCCTACTCTCAGCTTTTCCTGGATGTAAAGACTTTCTGAACAGGGGAGAGAGAATGCATTAGAAGCCTTTCTCGGCTTCGGTTACCTTCCTTCCTCCTGATTTGGGGTCCTTGGCAGAACTGGCACTGTCTGCACTCAGAGCATTTCTTTTACAGCTTTCCTGGAATAAATTCTCAAACTACCCCGTTTAAAATGTGCAACTCAGTGGCCTTTAGTCTATTACAGAGGAGTGCCAACTCGCCAACATCTACATTTAAAGGCTTTTTGCCTTCGCCAAAACAGATCCCTGTGCCCATCAACAGCCGCTTTTCATTCTACCCTCCACCCCTGGGCTAACCTTACGCAACCAGGAATCTACTTGGCATCTCTATGGATTTGCATACTCTGGACATTTCCTATGAAAGAACTCATACGATTGTGGCTTTTTTTGTGTGTGGCTTCTTTCCCTTGTACCCATGTTGTAGCAGGTATCCATACTCCTTTCCGTCATGTCCCAAACATATTCCATTCTATAAATATGTTACATTTTTAAAAATCTCTTCCCCCATTGCTGGTCATTTGGAGTCTTTCCCCCTTTTGCTATTATGAATAATGCACTTGAATACCAGTGTTTGTGCAGACGTATGTTTTCATTTCTTTTGGGAAGCACATACCCAAGTTGGAAATGGTGAAAATGCCCTGCTCCTGGCAATTCAAAATGGCGCAATAAATCAGGTATGTAACGGTGCTTCATTATAATTTATAGAAATGTTCCTATTCATCAAATCTTATTCCTAAGAATTTATCTTATGTGTTAATTTAAAAGCAATAACTATATTTTCGAAAATGTCAATGATAGTCCTGCCTATTTTGTCAAAATAATAAAAAGATACTAAATATCTAATAATCAGAGAATAAAAATAAAAACAATAAAACATGAAGCCATAAACTTAGAAAGTCATGCATTTGTTATCTGTGAAGATTCTTTAGAAGCATAAACATGAGAAATATGTAAAGAGTAGCGTATAAATTATAGTTTTACTGTCTTTTGACTTGTACACATAGACCAAGCAAAATTAAAAATAGGGGTTTTGTTGGGGTCGTAAATTCATCAATTATTTTTCAGCCTTTTAAAAAATGTATTAATTTCTCAGCTGTATGTGTATAAAGCTTCAGTTATGCAAGACGAATAAGCTCCAGAGATGTACGTGCTTGCATCCTCAACACTGGTTGTGCACTTACAAGTCTGCAGAGGGTAGATCTCTAGTTCTTGGTAAGGGTGTACTTACCAAAATAAAAAAGTAAAATTATTAAAAATAGGAAAAAGAAAACCCTAACATACTTTTCAAATGTTGTAATTATACAATATAAGAGAGCGTGTGTGTGTGTACTCTGTGGACCTCATCAGAGGGAGATTCTGATTCAGCAGCTACTACATGTGGAATTGCATCCTCAAAGATAATGTTAGAGTTCTAATCTCCAGTACAACAGAATGTGATTTTATTTAGAAGTAGGGCTGTTGCCGATGTCATCAGCTAGACCTGTTGAGGTCACACTGGGGGCGCCTGGGTGGCTTAGTCAGTAGAGCGACCACCTCTTGATTTCAGCTCAGGTCATGATCTCAGGGTCATGAGATCAAGCCCTGCGTGGGGCTCCATGCTCAGCCTGGAGTCTACACGAGATTCTCTTCTTTCCCTCTGGCCCTCTCTCTGCTCATGCACATGCTCTCTCTCTAAAATTCATTCATTCATTAAAAGTTAAAAAAGACGGTGAGGTCATACTAGAGTAGGATGGGCGCCTAATCCAGTATGATTGGTGTCCTTATAAGAGGAGGAGAGAGACACACAGAAGGATCATGGCAACGTGAACACGGAGGCAGAGATCGGCGTCATGCTGCTATAAGCCAGGGGATGCCTGGGACTAACAGACCAGAAGGCAAGGGAAGGACCCTTTCCAGGAGCTTGTGGATGGAGCATGGCCCAGCCAGCACCTTAATTTCTGACTTCTCACCTCTGGAATTATGAGACAATGAATTCTGTTATTTTAAGCTATTTAGTTCTTGGTATTTTGTTATAGCAGCCCCAGGAAACTAATTTTGTAGCTGTAGGTGCTGTTGTACTTACCCCACGGACAGGTATTGCCTACATATGGTGGACCATAGCTGTTAAGAGTGCAAGCAAGCCTTACATGGTAGCTGAGTGGTATCGCGAAGAAGCCAGATGCTGGGGTTCAGAGGACAACTCAGCCAGATTTTAATTTAATCTCATAGAGCATAAATCTACAATATACTCACACTCTGCCAGTGCGAGGAAATCTCTTCTTCCATTGATGTGAGAGCAATTTAAATGGACAATTACCATCACTAATGGCTCTGCACTTCTTCTCCATGCATTTACAGCCTGTGCGCTTACTGTCCAAAGGGCTTTGATGAGTGTTGCACAAGCAAGCTGAAGAATTTGACATTTTAGTTATCTGTGATTTTGTTTGTTATCTGTTAAATGCAGAAAAAAGTAGCCATAAATAATAATACCTACCTTTGAAGGATATTATGAGGATTCAATGAACACTCAGTACCTGGTTCTAGCTCAGTGCTACATAATGCTATTATTATTAACCTCTTAAAGGTTTAGTTCTCACACCTAACATGGGACTTAACAATATCTATCTTTTTTTTTAAAGATTTTATTTATTTATTTGAGAGAGAGAGAATGAGAGACAGAGAGCACAAGAGGGAAGAGGGTCAGAGGGAGAAGCAGACCCCCCGCTGAGCAGGGAGCCCGATGTGGGACTCGATCCCAGGACTCCGGGATCATGACCTGAGCCGAAGGCAGTCGCTTAACCAACTGAGCCACCCAGGCGCCCAACAATATCTATCTTATGAGGGCACATACAGAGTGCTTAGGACAGTATTCCACAGATTTATAAATGCCCATGTATTAGCTGTTATGATTCTGTAAGTTGCTAACACACAGCAGGTGTTCTGAAAGTTTGCACTGAACAAGTGTATAGATAAATTAAGTGTAACATGAAGGGTATTATCACTTTACTCATTTCTCATTCCATGAATTACTTAATATTTTTCTGCTAACAATTTGTGAGTGTGTCACATCTCCCAGTATACTGCATGTTGGAATGACCTTCCCACTTTACTCAGGACTAATGAACTCTAATTCAATCTCTGCAGTTTTTCAGGTGTATAATTCTTAGATTAAAAAATTACTGGACCTTATCTCCTATCTTTATTTCTGTAAAATGAGAATATTGTTCTAAATTATCTCTCAGGTCCTTTTGTCTTTCTAGTTTTAATGACTTCAATGTTCTGAAGAGTGGAGTCTGAGATGATTCCTCTTTGTAGACCCACAGTATTGTGCAATCGACTCAGAAAATACCATAGCTTAGAAGAAAAACATCACAAAAGTGCTCAACAAAAGATTTGAGCTGACAGAAGACAAAATCATCAAGGTTGCAGATAAATCAATAGAGAGTATCCAATGTGAATAATGGAGAGGGAAAAAAGGGAGAAAAATAAACACAGACTCAGAGATGTGTGGGACACCATAAAGTGTACAAATGCAGATGTAATAGGAGTCCCAGAAGGAAAAGAGAGAAAAAGAGCAGAAAAATTATTTGAAGGAAAAAACAGTCGGATACTTCCCAAATTTAATGGAAAACATTAATCTACAACTCCAAGAAGCTTCACATACTTCAAGTTCTCTCTAACATAACGAAGTCTCCGTCTACACGCATCATAGTCAAATTGTAGTGAGACAAAGTTTTGAGAGTAACAAGAGGAAAATAACTTATAATGTACAATGGAATCTGAGGAAGATTAACAGTTGACTTCTTATCAGAAATAATGAAGTTCAGAAGACTTTGCAATGACATGATAAAAGTGCTAAAAGAAAAAGAAAAGCCTGCTGACAAAGAATTCTTTGTCTAGCAAAACCTGTAAAGTTGAAGAGGAAATAAACATTCCTTAGATAATCAAGGACTTGTAATGATGCTTTCTGAGTTCTTTCTTCCTGCATTGAGCATGCTGTGGTTCACATTAACATATTAGGTCTTTTTTTTTTTTTTAAGATTTATTTATTTGAGAGAGAGAGCCTGAGCATGAGCAGGGGGAGGGTCAGAGGCAGAGGGAGAAGGAGGGAGCCTGATGCAGGACTCAATCCCAGGACCCTCAGGAACATGACCTGAGTCAAAAGCAGACATTTAACCAATTGAGCCACCCACGTGCTCCAACATATTAGGTCTTAACCGAGGTATGTGGTCACTTCACTTACATAAGAAAGGCCTTTTGGGTTGTGAATTATCCCCATTTTATACTTAATTGCATAGCTTATATCACATTTCTCAGGAAACTATGCTCAATAAATCCAGAGATTTCAGGTTTTTGTTTTGTTTTGTTTTGCATGTTGGGTTTTTGTTTTTGATTTTGTTTTTTTGTTTTGTTTTGTTTGGGGTTTTTTGGCAAAATTCTGACTTTTTCCAGTATAATTTTTTTTTCCAAATTTTTATTGAAATTCTAGTAGTTAACATATAGTGTACTATTGGTTTCAGGAGTAGAATTCAGGTGTTTTTTTTTTTTAAACAATGAGCAATTTTAAACAACAACGACTATCACGCCGAAAGTATCTGCTAGGAAAGGGATGTACTGGTTGGTTCTTAGCAGCATGTTTATAAGTTGATAGGATTGTGTCACCTGCCTTCTTTCTTTCCCCGACACAGGAGAAAATGGCTTGTAGACCTGCTTCTCACTCCCTTCCTCCAGGTGTGCTGGAATGTTGATGTCAAATTCTTCAGCTTGCTTGTGCAACACTCATCAAAGCCCTTTGGACAGTAAGCGCACAGGCTGTAAATGCATGGAGAAGAAGTGCAGAGCCATTAGTGATGGTAATTGTCCATTTAAATTGCTCTCACATCAATGGAAGAAGAGATTTCCTCGCACTGGCAGAGTGTGAGTATATTGTAGATTTATGCTCTATGAGATTAAATTAAAACATTTCATTTCACTGAAAACTCAAACAAGGCAAGACCTTTGCATAATTAAGTAAAAATCCCGGTTCTGTTGGTCACTGGAATTATCTTATTCTGGAACACTCTGTGTAATTGAGTTTTGAATTGAAGGCAGTGGTGCAAGTCTGTCAAAATCAATTGAATTGATTTTCACTTATGCAGGTGCATTGAGTTTTACAGTGGTTGAAGTTCTTTTTTGAACAGATCAGATTCCAGATAGAGGCCAATTGCTCATATTTCAAATCTTTTCATAAATATATCACAGCATTTCCTGAACAAACAATATGGCAAACATGCTCACACTATGTTAAGTAATTAGTTCTAAAATTGAAAATCGTAAGAGTTAACTTTTCTGAAACGGAGTAACTAAAAATGTAAAGTACAAATAACTCTAATAGAAACAGACCACAAATATGGAACATTTATGTAACATAAAATGGAGGATAGACCAAAATGTTAAATCTCAAGGACTATGGCCTGGAGCTGCCAGGAACCATCCTGAAACCAAATAAAACAAAACCCAAGAGATCCAAAGAGTGAAGGTACCTGGTTACTGAACCCCTGAATATCAATGTTCCTGAAGCCAAATCGATACCCCTTGGACTTCTAAATTAAATAAACATACATTCTCTTTTGCCCATAAACTCACTTGAGTTTTGTTTCCGTTGTTTTCAAAGAATTCTGACCTAAAAATAGCATATCTGTGATTTTCTGGCATTCTATATAGGATAGGCATACGTTTAGAATGTTGAACTTCTTTATATCAGTGGAATTTTATATAGTATGACTTACAGTCATATAAGATGCCTTTGCTATGTTTATTTTAATGTAGAAAAGAGTAGCCATATTAAATAGCAAACATCAAGCATTTTCATAAAATTTAAGAAGACCACTTGTAAATGCTATGATTAGGGAGTACTAATTCAGTACAATAGAATGAGATAGGAAACAACAAAACTTTATAACTACTGGAAAGAAAATATACCATTCTCTGCACTAAGTGAAATAAGTCAAACAGAGAAAGGCAAATACTATATGATTTCACCTATATGTGGAATCTAAAAAATGAAATGAAACAGATAAACAGAAACAGACCCATAAATAAAAAGAACAAACCGGTGGTTGCCAGAGGGAAGGAGGTCAGGATGATGGACGAAATGGGTGAAGAGAAGTGGGAAATACAGGCTCCCAGTTATGGAGTGAATAAGTCACGGGGATGAAAGGTACAGCATGGGGAGTGTAGTCAATGGTACTATGATAACGTTGTATGGTGACAGATGGCAGATACATGTGTGGTGAGCACAACATAATGTATAGACTTGTCAAGTCACTATGTTGTACCCCTGAAACTAATGTACATTGGGTATCAACTATACTTCAGTTTAAAAAAAAAAGAAAAAAAAAAGGGGCGCCTGGCTGGCTCAGTCGTTGAGCGTCTGCCTTTGGCTCAGGTCATGTTCCCAGGGTCCTGGGATTGAGCCCCGCATCGGGCTCCCCGCTCTGCGGGAAGCCTGCTTCTCCCTCTCCCACTCCCCTTGCTTGTGTTCCCTCTCTCGCTGTGTCTCTCTCTGTCAAATAAATAAAATCTTAAAAAAAATAAAATAAATAAAAAAAAGAGCAAGGGCGCCTGGGTGGCTCAGTTGTTAAGCGTCTGCCTTCGGCTCAGGTCATGTTCCCAGGGTCCTGGGATCGAGCCCCGTATCCGGCTCCCTGCTTGGCAGGAAGCCTGCTTCTCCCTCCCCCACTCTTCCTACTTGTGTTCCCTCTCTCACTGTGTCTCTGTCAAATAAATAAATTAAAAAAAAAATTTTTTTTTAAAGTTTAAAAAAAGGGGCACCTGGGTGGCTCAGTCGTTGAGCGTCTGCCTTCGGCTCAGGTCATGATCCCAGGGTCCTGGGATCGAGCCCCGCATCGGGCTCCCTGCTCCGCGGGAAGCCT
>NW_028057093.1:0-399 GCF_054177405.1 Leptonychotes weddellii
ATGGCTCAGTTTTACTATAGGTTTCTGTATTTGGGTTCTCAGAGAATCATTGTTTTGTTTCTGTTGATCTCTCTTGTTTCCTTTTTATTTTTCCTATTCATTTTTGTTCCTATCTTTATTCCTTTCTTTTGGGGTTTACTCTCATGTTATTTCTTGTGTTGGGCCCTTAGCTGATTGGTTTTTATTTTTTTTAATTTTTTAATTTTTTTAAAGATTTTATTTAAGAGAGAGGGAGAGAGCGAGAGCATGAGCAGAGAGAGGGGCAGAGGGAGAAGCAGGCTCCCCACTGAGCAGGGAGCCCGATGGGGGGCTCAATCCCAGGACCCCAGGATTATGACCTGAGCCAAAGGCAGATGCTTAACCAACTGAGCCACCCAGGTGCCCCTATTTTTTTTTCTT
>NW_028057094.1:0-399 GCF_054177405.1 Leptonychotes weddellii
TTTTCAAATTTTTTGCCCAGCCATCTTGGGTTGGGTTGGGATCTTTGGGTTTGGATCCAGAGAGCTTCAAACACTATGCTGCTGCATCTTCCCAGATTCTCTGTGCTTAGAGAGTTTGCACAAATTATCTCATTTAATCTCCACAGCTCTTCCCTCTATACCACGTTGCCTCCCTCTTTAGCTAATAAAACGTCCAATTTTATACCTGGGAATTATAGAATAGGGCTCATATCCATTATTTAGGAAAAGGGGCCAGAATAACAATCCGACCAGCACTGACTAATCCCAGCAATCCTGCCCTCTTCACAACATTCAAGGAAGCAGGGGGCAGGTTTTCAGGGAAGACTCCAGAGTCAGGCTGCCTGGGTTTGAATCCCAGCCCCACCTGATACCAGCTGT
>NW_028057095.1:0-399 GCF_054177405.1 Leptonychotes weddellii
TAATAAAGGGAGGCTTTTTTTCCAGACATGATTTTTTTTTCCAAGAATGTATTCATATATTGTACATATATTTTATTTTTTAGAATATATGGAATGCAAACACGTGTATTTTTTTTTTAAAGATTTATTTATTTGAGAGCGAGAGAAAGTGGGGAGAGGGGCAGAGGGGGAAAGAATCTTAAGCAGGCCCCAAGCCCAGTACAGAGACTGACACAGGGCTCGATCTCACAACCCTGAGATCATGACCTGAGCTGCAATCAGACTGAGCCACCCAGGTGCCCCACTTCACCCACCATTTTTAATCCATTTTCTTTTGCCACCCTAAATGTCTGCTCAAAGGTGGGGATTTCAAGATGACCCAGACCGTTTAGTTGAAAGATCTCTTAGCTGAAAGATGGC
>NW_028057096.1:0-399 GCF_054177405.1 Leptonychotes weddellii
TCAGTAAGGCAGGCCCTCTCTGACCATCTTATTTAAAAATTGTAACCCATGGCATTCCTTTTCCCCTTCTCTGCTTTATTTTTCCCATGGTCCTTAACTCTGACTAACATACTATTCACCATTGTTTCCCCCAGCTTCCAGAACAGTGCCTAACACATGGTAGGCACTTAGAACATATTTATTAAATGAATGAATTCAACTTGTACTCACAGGTGCATGTTTGGGACAATGAGACCTATAACCTGAATTATTGGGACTTAAGGTTTTTAAATGATTTTAAAAGATGAGTTTATTTTATATCTTACGATGTTCTTTTTTTTTTTTTTTTTTTTAAAGATTTTATTTATTTATTTGAGAGAGAGAGTGAGAGAGAGAAAGAGCACAAGAGGGGGGAGCGGG
>NW_028057097.1:0-399 GCF_054177405.1 Leptonychotes weddellii
AAAAATAACATCTTTGTATTAAAAATATATTTTTTGTCCCTTTCCTAGATTCTTTAGTATGAAAGTGTATATATATATATATATATATATATATATACTATCTTTGTTAGAAAAGATTATTAGTTTATCCTGTCAGGTTGACAGCCAGTCTTCCAGATATCTGGAGTCTTTCAACTATAAGCTTAAACTTAATTAGAAAATTTTTCTATCGAAATAATTAATGTGTGTTCACCATGTCTGAGGAGGGATCCACCTGTGCATACTTTCTGATAGTATCATCTGTGACTTGCCTGCCTTCTGAAAAAGTTCAGAAGTTTACAATAATGATATTCTGACGTGCCTAGACTTATTTTAGATACCCGTTTTAATACCTAACATTGTTAAAGCCAACACTGTCAC
>NW_028057098.1:0-399 GCF_054177405.1 Leptonychotes weddellii
TTTGCACAGAGTTTGTCATGTGTCCAAAACTATACTCAGTTCAGTAAGATAAGGGAAAAGAACAAAATTCAGCACCTGGTTGCATTGGTATATATGCTGGGTTATAACACCAAGAGCCAGTTAGTATTCGGGCCAATCTTCATCCTCCAAGTCAGTGTCTAATAGAGTTGTTGCTCAGGATTCTTGTTGATTCCTATGTTGATTAAAATGGAGGTGTCCACTGCTTCATCAGCTTCTCTAAATATTTAGTGTCTCTACTGATGGAAGCTTTCCTAGTGAGTAGATGGTGCTGACAGTGAAGGATGGGGTGGAGAGGCTGGATTTGGTGATGCTGGTGATGTCGATGAGTCCTCCGTTGCGGTGAGGTGACCAGGATAGTGATCCCTGGATAAGGCAGAG
>NW_028057099.1:0-399 GCF_054177405.1 Leptonychotes weddellii
CATTTGTTTCTTGAATAATGTTATAGCCAGTCTTGATTGGGAATGTGGAATTTCAAAGCAATGCAATGTTTAACAGATTCTGGAGTAATGGAGGTTTCCAAACACTTTTTATTAACTAAAAATACTCTAGATTTTTTGTTTGTTTGTTTTGGTGAACAAAAATAACAGCAAGCCTTCATGTCCTGCTTTGCTTTTTTTTCTTTTTTGGTTTTACCATTTGTAAGTAAGAGGTTTTATTGTCTAGAATCTCTTCATTTCTCTGCAACACTTATTCATTGACTGTTATTACTCTTCTCTTCATTGAACCTGAAACACTCCCACAAGGAGGGAAATGACTTTTCCATGGTTTCATTCCATTTTATATTTTAGATGTTTTGACAGGTAATATTGTACTGTTAT
>NW_028057100.1:0-399 GCF_054177405.1 Leptonychotes weddellii
GTCACATTAAAAAGAAATCTTTAGAATCAAAAATGAGGACCATCTTAGAACAGTGCCCTAGATCCTAGATTGTTGAGGCAAGAGTGCCAGAAAACTCGAATTACTTCTTGATTCGTCCTGGTTTTGATGTGGGTTACAGATGTCCAGATGACTTAACCCGGCTAAGCCCAGTGAAATTCAACCCTTCACTTACTAAATGACACCAAAAATAATTTGACAATAAAGTAAGTCTAGAAATAGAATTATTACTTTTTTTCACAAACTTCCCCATTTGCATTATTATTCCCAGAGTTCCTTCCCAATATCAGTCCCTGCCTGGAAAATGTCTACCAAGCCTGTGATTTCAGTCATCACCCAAAACTGATAGTTCTGTCTACAACTGGGGAGACAGTAATAGTC
>NW_028057101.1:0-399 GCF_054177405.1 Leptonychotes weddellii
GTCTGCAGCGTCTGGGGTTTTGTCCTCCTGTCTCCCCACTGCCAAGCGCTCAGCGAGCCTGTGTTTCCGCTGGAGCTGACTAGACACCCTGGTGGGGAGTGTCCTGGGGCCTCGGAAACGACAGTCACCACCAGGTGACTGTGTGAGACTGTGTCCAATGATGAGTTATGTTCGGAGAACTCCGGTGTCGCACCAGCTGGTGCATGAAGCTGGGGCCTTGTGAAGGGGACTCTGAGATTGCGCATCCTGAGGCTGAGCCAGAGAGGGCGTGTGTACCTGTCAGCCGTCCCCAGCTGGGACCCTGCTGTCGGCAGTCGGGCCGTTGGAGCAGAGGACAGACTAGCAGATGACGGCGGTGGTCCCCGGGACGCTCCCCCACGCACACCCCAGACAGCCCCA
>NW_028057102.1:0-399 GCF_054177405.1 Leptonychotes weddellii
TTGTGTGCTAGGGAGAAAGGGCATGAGGTAAGCCTGGAAGAGTAGGTTGGGGCCAGATAAGTAAGAAACATAAATGTCATGCTAAGGAATATGTGAACAACAAGAGGCTGCCATAGACCACTCAATTCTATCTGAACTTCGGATGTTAACTTTAGAATCAACGAGAAGGATGGACTGAAGCTGTGGTACAGGGAGACCCAGTCTCAGGAGTCGGACAGCCCCAAGCCACCCTCATATGTCCCTTACCTGTACTGCACAGGAAAGTAGAGAAGAAAGGAGAGAAGAAAGGAGAAAGTAACTAACTTGAAGGGATTTTTTTCCTGTTTTTCTTTATTACTTTATGCATCAGGCATAATTTATGTATGGTAAAATTCATCCTTTAGATGTACAGTCTATAGG
>NW_028057103.1:0-8624 GCF_054177405.1 Leptonychotes weddellii
GAGGGAGGAGGGTCAGAGGGAGAAGCAGACTCCCCGCTGAGCAGGGAGCCCGATGCGGGACTTGATCCCGGGACTCCAGGATCATGACCTGAGCCGAAGGCAGTTGCTTAACCAACTGAGCCACCCAGGCGCCCTCCAATTTGGTCATTTTCATTTCAATCTACTTGTCAATTCCTTTGTCCGAGATGGATGTAAAGGGGCCTGTGGGGCCAGTGGGCTTGAGGTGTGCAGGGGGAGCTCAGCCCCGACCACATGTCTACACCTGGGTCTCTCCCTCTCACTGGGACTACATGAATCCGTGCATCCTGGGATCGCAGGAGCTGAGGTTTGCTCTGGGACCACCAGTGGGTTACCTTCAAGCATCTTCGCGGCTCCTTCTGTTGATGTCATTGTAAGAGGTCAACAACCCCCGTGGCCAGAAGAAAAAAAAAAGTGTTAAGTTAGAGTTGGTTCTCAAGGACTTTTTCTCATGGCTCAAGTTCTGTTTTCTCCAGGATTATGAGTGGCTATCCTGGAAGTTTTTTCAAGGAGCTTTTGGGGTTAGCTGTCCATTGTGGTAGAATGCTGTCTTGATCTGATATCTGTTAATTGAGGATATTATATTTTGCTATTTTATTTATAAAGATGGGCCCTATGTGTGGGGTCTGGGATGGCTGTCCACGGGCTAGGGTGGTGGGACTTCAAATACCCATGCTGAGCACCGTCAATGTGGTGGTCTTTGCTTCTTCCAAGCCTCCCCCTGTCACTGCACATGGGCCGGGCAGGGTTCAGGCATCTGCACACGTTCTCTGTTCCCTCGATTGTTGGCCCAGATGCAAGTGGAAAAACATGCCCAGTGATGGGGCATGTTCAGGTTGACCAGATTTCAGCTGTGACCTTATGTCTCCAGCCTCTCACTTCGCTGGAGCTTTCCTCCTCAATCAGATCAGGCTACTTGCCGGAGTCCTCCTCCTGATTGGGCATTTAACACTCAAGAGATAGTGACTCCCTTGAACTGCCCAGGGCCTGGCTCAGTGGCTCTACTCTCTGATTATTACAAATTACAGCGGCAGCAGCTTTGTTGAGCATTTATAATGTTGCAGGCATTTCCAAGATGATAGTGTAGCAGGGAATTATTTCCCCAACTTAACCGTGATGGTCTTTGTCTTAAATGGTAGTAAAATACACCAACATAAAATTTACCATCTTAAGCATTTGTAAGTGTACAGTTCAGTAGTGTTTAAGTCCATTTGCATTGCTGTGTAGCTAATCTCCAGAACATTTTCGTCTTGCAAAAATGAAACTGTGCCCATTAAGCAACAACCTCCCATCTGCACCCCCAGCCCCTGGCAACCACTACTCTATTTCTGCTTTTATGAATCTGACTGCTCTTAAGTAGCGTGTATGATGAAATCAGAGGTTCTCATCTTTTTGTGACCAATTTATGTCACGTAGCACAATGTCCTCGAGGTTCATCCGTATTGCAGCATGCCCTAGAATTTCCCTCCATTTGATGGCTGAATACTGTTGCACTTTGTATATATCCACCACATTTTGTGTATCCAATCGCCTGTTCATGGAAACTTGGGCTGCTCCCTCACCTTGGCCACTGAGATGAGCGTGGCCCTGCACATATCTCTTTGAGTCTTATTTTCAATTATTTTGGGATATATACCCAGAAGTGGAATTCCTGGATCATGTGATGATTCTACTTTTAAGTTTTTGATGAATTTCTATACTGTTTCTACAGTGGCTGGACTATTTTATATTTCTACCAACAGAGCACAAGGATATTAATTTCTCCACATCTTCACCAATTTCTTCATATCCTCACCAACCCTTGTTATTTTGACTGATTGATTTTTTTATAGTAGCTGTTCTAATGAATGTAAAGTGCATTCGAGGATCTTTCTCCAAGTGGGTGTGTTGAGACCAGCTCACTCTAGGCAGGAACAGGGATCAGTATGGGAACAGATTTGTAGGTGAAACACTGGCCATCCCTGTACCTGATCCTCATGGTGTGAAAACTCAGTTCTTGTCCCACAAAATGTTTTGGAGGCTGATGGGAGGGACAAAGGGGAGGCCAGAGAAGTTTGGCTCTGCTCCACTCATTTATATCATTTAAATAACTTACTAGTCCTTGGGATATAAGCTGATGCCTATAATTTCCCCCCTAGTACCACACTATATGATATTTATTTTATTATTTTTTGTATGATTTTTAAAGCAGATATGATATGTATTTAACATACTTTGATCAGTGCCTCCATGAGTGTAGCCTTTCAGAAACAAAGGACCTGCTTCTCTGTTAGGACGGGGATTGCAGAATGCTTCTGAATACTGACTCTGCCCTGGGCATATATAAAACCCTAGAGAGGTGGTCTACAGACATCTGCTTCTGGTGGGCTTGGCGTGACACCACTGAGAACCCAGTGAATTCTCTCGTAGACCAGACACCAGAGCTCTTGGGGGCAGATGGAGGATGAGGAGGACGTCCCAGTGGTGGAGGTGGTACTGTTGAGCCTCATGAGGACCTGTGGTATGTTGATGAGCTGTCTTGGGCATGTGTGACATGGGGACAGTGACGGGGACCACCAAGGTGGAAGCATATAGCTGCTCTGTCAGAAACGAGGTCCTGTGGAGAGCATCTCAGCACACAGCTCACTCTTAGTTTGCATGTTTTAGAAAAGGCACAGAACTGGGTGGGGGTCCTTCAACTCTTAACCCAGCTCTGGCATCACCCAGTTGTGTGACCTTGGACCAGTGACTCGCCTGTGAATCCTACGAAGTGGAGGCAGCAGCTCGCGCCCCAGGTAGCTCTAAGGAGTGACCCGAGACGGTACCTGAGCAGGATGTAATCCTGTGTAATCACCTGGGCACAGCGCCTGGCACCCAAGCGGATGATGAGCCTTGGTCACCACCATTCTCCCAGTCTACGCCTTTCCGTTCACGTGTCCTGACCTTACATCCAACACAACAGGTGCGACCCAACCCCTCGGGGTCTCAGTTTTATTCCGTGTGCAATCCTGGGCTAAGGGATGGTCTGTAAGGACACTTCTAACCTTCATACTTGGTTTGATTTTATGAAAATTTATTTACCAAGCTATCTGAATTAAATGAAATTTTGCAATTAGCATCTTATTGTCACTGTAATGAAGGAATTGGGGATTTCGTTTTCCTTTTATTATCTTTTATGTGTCATTGTACACTGTAACGAATTTGCTGTTTACTCTCAGGTGACGAGGCACAGTGATGAGCTAATGACATTTTGTAGCCGTGAATCAGTGGACCTCACAATATATGACGATGGCGCCCCTGTGTCTCACTGAGCGAGTGGCTGTCGAGATGCCACGTTAGTTATGCGCACGTCTACAGGACAGTGGTGTGGGCGGTGGGCAGAGAAGATGGGGAGAGGGCCTGTCCCCCGCCCATCTGTACTTACGGGCACATGCGTCATCTGCTGTCAGAGCGGACATGATGGCCGTACTTACTTGTACAAATGTGACTCTTACCCTTGCAAAGCAAATTACACCATAGAAAATATATTTCAGTTGATGCACACATAAACTTAGGAAGTCATAGACACAGGAACACTGTGTGTGTTTTTACAAGTGAGGGAACTGAGGCTCAGAAACATCAGATCTTGCTCACGACCATAGAGCTATCGTCTGGCAGAACCGGGGCTCAGACCCAAGTCCTTGGACCTTGCACTGGATTCTTTCCATGCCCAGAGGAGGGTTCTGAAGCCAGGGAAGCAACAAGAAGCTGCCCTTCATCTCCCCCAGGCCACGTTGGCCACCTTGTCCACATACGTGGACTTCCCTGTAACACGTGGACACCTCGCCTTACTTTATTTTTTTTTTAAAGATTTTATTTATTTATTTGAGAGAGAGAGAATGAGAGACAGAGAGCATGAGAGGGAAGAGGGCAGAGGGAGAAGCAGACCCCCTGCTGAGCAGGGAGCCCGATGCGGGACTCGATCCCGGGACTCCAGGATCATGACCTGAGCCGAAGGCAGTCGCTTAACCAACTGAGCCACCCAGGCGCCCACCTCGCCTTACTTTAATCACCTTCTGTGGTCGCTAAGCTTGGCTGAAGGTTTCCTGCTATCATACTGGAGTGAGTGGCTCCTTGCTCGGCACCTCCGCTGTCCCGGGCATCACAGACGCCGTCCTGAGTCCCTGGGACTCGGATGCTCTCCCAGCACTCGCTGGATTAGGAGAATTTTTTCCTAAACCACGGGCTCCAGGGTGCTGGCCTCCCCAGCCCCGGGCGGTGGTCCTTCCCGTTCTCACTTTCCTCTCACTTGCGGTTGTTTTCCTCGCTGCCGTCAGCCTGTCCATCCTTCCACCATGTGGAAGGATGTGATCCCGTGTAATCACCTGGTGACCAGGCGTGCAGGTGTGAACAATTGCGTGGACTCTAAAGGTCAGTGGGAAGTTCACAGCACCCGAGAACCCCTCCTGGGTCTGACGGCACAGCCTAGGTCTCTGCCAACAGCTCCAGTTCCCCTCGGCTTCTACTTCAGGTCTCAGGGGTGTCTGTCACGGATGCAAGTGTTGTTGCCATCGTCTCGAAGGTGCTGTGACCATAAGCTGGAGAAGCTGCTTGCCAGTGACGCGAGTGGCAGCAGATGGACGCACACCATGTGGAATGGACCGTAAGGAGCGCCTCCTCCAGGAGCACGTGGGGCAAAGGTCCGGAAGAGGCTTCTCAGGATTCATGCACTTTCCACGGACACCACGTCGTTGGCTTTCTAAACGCCTCTGCAAAGTGCATGACTGTCCCCGTCTTGCAGAGGAAGCAGAGGAAGCACTTGGGGCTTAAAGAAAGAAGCATTCAGCCGTGCTCATGGAGCCCTACATGGCGGCGGCAGGGCTGCCCCTGGCCCCCTGCGGAGGGGTCCCTTCACCACCCCTTCTGCCCACTCTCCCATGCCTGGAACATCCCGAGGCGGAAGAATCCAAGGTTGCTCCAAGCCTAAGCATCAGGGAACGAGGCCAGCATGGAGGCGGAGGGGAGGAGGCACTGAGGAGACAGGGCTCCATGTGGAGCGTCCTGCCTGGACAGCCCCCGCATGTCCTCCTGCTTGGAGAGTAGCCTCCAGGCCCCGAAACTGCTCACGGGAAGGTGGGGGCCCAACAGTGTGACCCTCTCATCCAACAGGAGGTCTGTGGCAGTAGCTGCATGTGGGTTTGTGGGTGGAAAGTGGCGGGGTGGGGCACTCGCTCCCAGCCCACCCATAAGGAGCAGCTCCTTCCCACAGCTTCATAGTTGGTGCCCTTGCAGGTGGGTCCCCAGGCCTGTGAGCCGTCCAGGCAGAGGGAGCTGGGGGCTTTCAGCAGTAAGATGGGGGCTGCTCTGTGCCCCAGGAATTCCCAGCTCCTGAAGTTCCCCACTTCTGGGACAGCTAGGGGGGGTCTCACCATTTAGGGCTGAGCCCTTGGGTGGTACATGGGGGAGGGATGGAGCAGGGCAGATGCATCTCATCCCAGTCTTCCAGGAGGCCAGGAGGGGTGCCCTCCGCCAAGCTGCTGGAGAACATGGGTGTCAGGGGAACTCTTTCTTTCAAGGTCACTCAGGGAATTCTAGACCCTTGGAGGCCAAAGCTGGGGCGCCCCAGCCGCCATACAGGGACCCACTCTTCAGGTAGGGACCGAGGCCCTGAGTGGGTGGCGGTGGACAATGGTGTAGAGGTGTGGCACGGTCGCAGGCCATGGGGACACCAGGACCAGGACAGACCCCTTGGGGTGGGGGGCGGGTGGGGGGAGGATCTCATAACAGGGAGGTGCCCGGTGAGGCAAGGATGAGAGGCAGGCGTGATGCTGCCCGGGCGTCAAAGCAAGTGGACCTCGAGTGGGACCTTTGGGACCCAGGAGAGCTTGGCAGGTGGAGCACGCATCCCATTTATATGCCAGCTCCGTGTTCAGAGCTGCTCCTACAACCACACATTTATAATCAACACGGGCTTTGGAGAGCCAAGGCAGGCCCTGCGGAGACCCACCTGGCTGGGTGAGGCCAGCAGAATTAGGAGCAGCATAATAATTACAGACAAATGGGAGGCAGAGAATGGTCCGGATTGCTGGGGAAAGCAGCATAAATGTGTGTGTGGCCTGTGTGTCCAGTGTGTGTTGTGTAGGTGTGTCCGTGAGCGAGAATGTGCTGCATGTGCGTGCGTGTGTTTGCGGGCTGTGAGCAGTGAGTGCCTGGGGCATCTCTCCCCGGCCGGGGGGCTGTGGCTAGGCGAGCCAGTGATGGGGCGGCCTGGCTCCCGGCTGTGGCTTTATCTCAGTGCTCAAGCCCAGGAAGCAGACCGGGGGCAGCTTTCAGTGCTCCTGGGCCCCGGCGGTGGACTTCCTACGAGCGAATTCACATTCCCGCTCCCTCCTCCTCACTTACCGCTGGGGTCTGCAGGAGCAGCTCCAGGACTGCCTCCAGCCAGGACTGGGGCCTGCTGTCAGGCCGGGAGCGGGGCCCAGGGCCCGGCCTCGGGGGGCAGGGAGGCGGTGTGCACTGGGGCAGGCGAGAGCAGGTTGGTGGCCCGAGGGAGGCAGGGAAGGGTGGGCCCATCCAACCCCAGAGCCACCCGACCACCGTCTGTCTGTGGGCATGAAGGCATTGGTGGTGCTAAGGAGAGACCCTGGCACGTGGATGGGGCCCCCCTGCAGAAACCAGAGCAGGAGGGAGGAACAGACAGACGAGGTCTGGGGAGGGTAGGCCCAGACTGGGGCCGGCGGGGTGTCCTGGGGATGAGGGCGAGAACCCCGTGGATCCCAATGTCCCCAGGTTCTCCACAGCTTCTCACCTTGGAGAGGGAAATGGGGAGCGGCAGCAGAATGGAGGTTGGCTATTTTAAGGATGTGTCCCCATGTGAGCTCATTGGCTTCTCACAGTGTCCAGTGGGCCAGATGTGGGTTGTTACATTTTATAGATGACAGAGCAGAGTCTGGGGGAGGTCAAGGGACCTCCTGAGACAGCATAGCAGGTTAGGGGAAGGGCACAGGCCTGGCTCAGGGTTCGTGCTCCTGCACCAGAGAGGGGCTTGGTGAGGCCTCCCCGGGCCCACACTGTGGTCTCTAACCTCCTCTGAGGGCTGTTCTTTGCTTTTCCTTCAGTTGCACCCTTGAGGCCTTAGTTCCTGGTGGAAATGCCTTGAGGTGCCACGAGCGGGGCTCCTAGGCTCTGTGGGGCACACGGCAGGAAGGGTTCCTGCCCTGTGTTCCCCTGGAGGCAGGCATCCTGGCCCTGTGTCAGCCTGAGCCCCCCGCCCCCAGCATGGCCCACCTCCCGTCTCTCTCTCCCTCCTCCTCTGCCTCTCCTTCCTTTACCCCCTCCCTCCCTCTCCCTCTGTCCCCCCACCCTCCCTCCCTCTCTCCCGCTCTTTCTGTCTCTCAGTCTGGGAAAAATAACCATCCCAACCACAGCAGTGGTGCAGGATGAGAGCTTGCTGACTGCATCATGCTTCGTGTCCCCTCAGGACAAGCACGACCGACAGGGAGCCCAGGGCCATGTGGCAGGTGTCCAGGCCCAGGAAGGGCTCTGTGGTTGTGACATCCCTTTGGAGGTGGCAGGTGGAGTGTCAGGAGAGTTTATCCTTGTCTTGTCCTGCTGACCCCCTGGACCTCTCTGTCCAGGGTGGACGCAGGACTCTGCTTCCTTTCTTCTTGGTCAAGAAGCGTCTCTTACCTGCGGCACATGGACCCACCTGTGGGCGTGCGGCTCGAGGAAGCCACGCTGACCTCCGAGTCAGATGGATCTGCGCTGGAAACCCAACCCTCCCCTTACTCCCTGCTGTTTCATCTTGGGAAGGTCATTACATCTTTGTAAGCCACAGCTCATTTCAGCTGAAGTTGATACTTATTTTCCAGGATTTTTTTCCTTGAGTAGACTAGGTCAAAGTCTCTTCGATAATGTGATTTAGAACTATTAGTCTTCCCCATAATAGACCTGCAAAATAACTCACAGGTGACAGTGGGAACTGGTTAAGAATCTCTGTGGAGCAGTGTTCTGTCTCAGGACTTTGATGGTCTGTTCCTCCATTGAGATGTTCACCGGCTGCCCGCCCACTGCTTGCCCTGGACCATCTTGCTGGATGTCACCACAGGTGGGGACAGCAGACCTGCTTTGAGTCAAGGAAGTCTGAAAGTACAGGTGACCACTGGGACCAGGGTCTCTGGGCAGGGTGTGCACATCTTCAGGACGCTGGCAATGAATCGTGGAACTGACGCCCGTTTCTGTGAAGCTGGGATGATGGGGCTGGTATCAGCAGTGGGGGCTCAGAGTCTAAGCCGATCTGGAAGTCAGAGACGGGTCAGTGTAATGAGACATTAGCTTGGAACTTGGTGAGAAGCTCGGCGGAGACCCTCGCCTATGAGCAGATGCTTTTTTGGGGCCCAGAGCAGTGATTCTTAACCCAGTTACCCATAAACATCACCTGGGGGTCTTAACAAAATCCCAGTGTCCAAGTTGCAACCAAGAACAATGAAACCCACGTTTCTGGGGGTAAGACCCAGGTGTCAGTATTTTTAGGGTTCCCGAGGTGAGCCCATGTTGTAGCTAATGATGGGGAAGGTGCAAGGAGGGGGATGCATGGGTCCAGGTGGGGGAGGTGCAGTGGGAGGAGGTCTGGGTCCAGGTGGGGGGCT
>NW_028057104.1:0-399 GCF_054177405.1 Leptonychotes weddellii
GGAGAGAATCCGTGCTTCAGCGAAAACAGCCGCTCCTGAAGGTGGAACCCTTTTGTTGTGTGCGTGCGTGAGAGCACTGCAGGGGAGTCCGAAGGCTAATACCGAGTGACACTCAGGCCCCAGCAAATGGCAGAACACGACTCACCGTGTGTTTGATCTAGCTAGCACTGTGGCCCTACTTTTGCATGGAAGTCGAAACACTAGCGTTCTCACTCGGAGAAACAACACTGTAGAGACACCGTGCTTTAGCTGACGTCGACCTCTCTGTGGCAGGAAGCCGTTTAGGGTGTACTCCGGTTCAGAGCCTAGAGAGGGATTCCATAGGTAAAATCGAGGGAGACTCAGGCCGGAGGAGAAGGCAGCTCTCAACTCACCTCTGGTTTATGAGGCTACTACCGT
>NW_028057105.1:0-399 GCF_054177405.1 Leptonychotes weddellii
CTATTTTTAAATGACAAAATAAATAAAAACAATAATAATGTATTTCATTTATTTAGCTCTTGTAATATGTTAACTACTATTCTTAGTGCTTTGCATGTCATCACACCTCCAAAAGCCCTATTAGATACATACTATTATTATACCCAGTTTCTGGATGGGCAAACTGAGGCCCAGAATTTTAATTACCCATCTCCAAGGTTGCACCGCAGCCCAGCTTTTGAACCCAGGTAGCCTGTGCTCTCAGCACAGTGTGATTGTTGAAAGTGCACATGATGCAGAAGCATATCATGTAAAACTCTATGTTTAGGATTAAACCAGTAAGTAAGGAAAAGCAAACAAAACTAACAAAAATGAAATTCCCCCTTATAAGAAGAGAACATACTATTATATACACAGAAA
>NW_028057106.1:0-399 GCF_054177405.1 Leptonychotes weddellii
GAAGACTGGGTCCCGGTGCAGATTGTTTGGTCCCCATGCTAATGCACTGCTATCCTCGCCTGCTGGGGGGAGCAATACTGACTAAGAGCCCAATAGGTGGCCCTCTGCATCCATCACTGCCTTCACACAAAGCCATGCTTCCCGGGAATTCTCTCAGTCTCTGCCTGCCCACTTCTGACAAACCAGGGACTCTTCCAACGAGCAGCTTGAGCTAGAGAATACCTCATCAGTCTGGTCCTTCTCTGACCTGCATGGTGGTACAAAGCTTTTCTGCTCAACCTTTCTTTCCCCTCTCTGTCAACTACTTTAGTCTAAATATCTTGTGTGATCAGTGCATTGTTTGTTTAATATTTGTCAACATTTCTATATTCATGAATGATTAGAAATCAATATGATATC
>NW_028057107.1:0-399 GCF_054177405.1 Leptonychotes weddellii
GATGCAAATTGAGAAGTCAGATTGAAACTCTTGTGTTTTGCTTTTTTCTTATTAAATACTGCTTCCTGCCATTCTCACATATATTCCCATAATTAGTTTTAATATATATGTTCATATTGATGAAATAATTTTGTTTTATATTTAAAAGATGTTCTAAATATTTAGGTTTACCTCAATTTTGGATGTGGAAATAATAAAAGGTAGGCCTAGCTATAAAAGTTTAAGATAGTGTATCTTGAAATACAGTGACCAAACTCAACTTGATTTGTATAGATATTTATATTAAAAACTGTTAGATTTGCTGTTTGCGACCAAAATTAACCTGAATGGTTTCTCAGCCCTATTTCAATGTATTGTTATGCAAGCTTATCTTCAATATTAGATGTATTGGATATAAAT
>NW_028057108.1:0-399 GCF_054177405.1 Leptonychotes weddellii
AGGAGGTGATGAACTCCAAGCTGGGCCTGGACATCGAGATCGCCACCTACAGGCGGCTGCTGGAGGGCGAGGAGCACAGGTGGGTGCAGCCAGGGCTGCTGGGGGCAGCGCAGCATAGGCCTGATCCGTTGTTTGCTCCCGGACTTCTCGAGCACCTGTTTCTTCTTCTGCTGCCATCTTGGAAACCTTCAGGGCCCCTGCCAGCCCTGAGAGGCTAAGGAGAAGAATTTTAGCTGAGGTCCACTGCCTGATTTCTAACATGCCTCTTGGGACAGTGGCTGGCTGGTAAATGTTTAAGAACCGGCTCTCAGAGGAAGAAAACACCCCTATTTACAGTACTTGCCAACTTCAGTGTGTAAACTCTTCCGTCATGGCCGACTGCGACTTCATGGAGGGTGG
>NW_028057109.1:0-399 GCF_054177405.1 Leptonychotes weddellii
AAACAAGACTATATCACCCATAGACAAACTATACTGTACAAGAAATCAATTATAGCTTAAAATGCCATTGTATTGGTGGGTTTTCTTTTTACAGTAGTCTTTTTTTTTTTTAAAGATTTTATTTATTTATTTGAGAGAGAATGAGATAGAGAGAGAGCATGAGAGGGGGGAGGGTCAGAGGGAGAAGCAGACTCCCTGCCGAGCAGGGAGCCCGATGCGGGACTGGATCCTGGAACTCCAGGATCATGACCTGAGCCGAAGGCAGTCGCTTAACCAACTGAGCCACCCAGGCGTCCCTACAGTAGTCTTTTTTTACCCCATGTATTTAACGTAAATGTATAAAAAGGAACATTATTTAATAATTAAAGGAACATTTCACTGGGAAGATGAAATAGTATT
>NW_028057110.1:0-399 GCF_054177405.1 Leptonychotes weddellii
GAAATATTAAACACCTATCAAAAAATCACTTATTCATTTAAAAAATAACAGAACCAGAGCAATTCTCTGTCATGAAAGAGAACATGTAAAATTAATTTAAATTACTTTTGTAGACTTTGGTAATATTTTATTACCTACACAGGCCTCAATCTTACTTAAAGATCTTTTAGGCAAAGTCACCATCAGGATTTACTGAGTACAATGAGTAAGAATCCTGGGTACTAACATGGCCCAAAATGTGGTATTCCAAAGAGGAACAGGTTACTACTTTTGAAGAAAAGAGCTGCCTTGGTAACTTCCCTCAAATGCTTATTTTAAATAAAAATAGTTAATGGAAATATTTTTTAAACCAACTTTCAGTACACACTGCTCACCGAATAAAAAAGGAAGTCACTTTCT
>NW_028057111.1:0-399 GCF_054177405.1 Leptonychotes weddellii
AAATTTGGTCTTGGCTGGATGTTCTTGCTGATCTTCTGGGCTGGGTCCTGTTGCAGTGATTCTCAAATGTCTTTGCCCAAGGCAGAATTGCCCCATCCTTGCCAGGGGCCAAGCTAAGTAATCTGCATGAGTTTGTTCTCAGTACTTTTTGTTCCCTGAAAGCTTTCTGTATAGCTTTATAGGATGTGAATGAAAATGGCGGCCTCTCAACCTCTGGCCCCAGAGGAGCTGAGAGCTCAGGGCCCCCCACTCCTCAGTGAGCCCCCAGAGAAAAACAGTCAATCACTCTTGTCTCCTGGTCTCTGGCCACACTCTGTGCTCACTCGGCCTGTGACCGAGCTATTCTATCTCTGGCACACAACTCCATTTGGAGTCTCCAAACCCAGCAGATTCCTGTGG
>NW_028057112.1:0-399 GCF_054177405.1 Leptonychotes weddellii
GATCTTGTGGACCTCATGTCAATTGGGGCCCTGCTTGCTTACTCCCTGGTGGTCTTTTCCGTTCTTGTTCTCAGGTGAGACTCCACTGCATCTTGACGGGGGGTTCTTGGACTCATGGGGATTGATGAGGAGCTAATCCTCCTCTGCTCCATGCTGCCTCCTAAGTGTCCTATGGCTCTCAGAGCGGGAAAAGGTGGATCGGGCTGCCCGATGTTGGATGAGTAGGGGCTGGTGTTCATATTGCCTAAATACCTCTCATTCAGGTACCAGCCAGATGAGAATTTAAGCAAGAACGAGAGAACAGAGGTGGAAATAAGTGAGATAAAGCCTGCAGCTCAAGCAGGTTCTTCACAGTCTGTACCTGAAGCGGGAACCGCACAGGATCTGCCGAGTCTGCAT
>NW_028057113.1:0-399 GCF_054177405.1 Leptonychotes weddellii
TAGCTTAGCGTTTTGCTATACATATGCACTGTATCCCTTAATTTCAACACAATTACACATGGGGGGGGTGTGTGCGACCATTGTAGAGGAGAAGAAGTTCTCACTGACGTTCTGATGGCGTTTTCCGTACAAATATGTGTGCAGCATCAGTGTTGTTAGCTCAAAATAATGTCAGTGGAATTCCTTCAGTGGATAAAGGCTAAAATGAACTGGCATCCCGTCCTATCCGTTTTCTTGGAATCGCCAGGGCTGGATGAGGCTCAGTGGGCCTCAGAGGCCATGGAGTCCCCAAGTCCAACCTTGTGTGTGTGAGCGCAGGGGTGAGGGGTGGAGCAGGTCTGATAGTGGCCAGCAAGAGAAGCTGCCCACCCCAGCACCCACTCCCGGGCGCCCCGGTGG
>NW_028057114.1:0-8624 GCF_054177405.1 Leptonychotes weddellii
TTTTTTTTTAAGATTTATTTTAGAGAGAGTGAGAGAGAGTGCGAGTGAGGGGAGGGTCAGATGGAGAGGGAGAGAGAGAATCCTCAAGCAGACTCCCCAGTAAGTGTGGAGGCCGATGAGGAACTTGATCCCAGGAACCTGAGATCATGATCTGAGGTGAAATCAAGAGTTGGCTGGTCGGCTGCTTAACTGACTGAGCCACCCAAGCACCCCTGCATCTCATACTTCTTAATAAACCATAAAATTGGAGCACCTGGGTGGCTCAGTCAGTTAAGCGTCTGCTTTCAGCTCAGGTCATGATCCCAGGATTTTGGGATCGAGCCCAGCATCAGGCTGTTCGCTCAGCGGGGAACCTGCTTCTCCCTCCCCCTCTGCTGCTCCCCCTGCTTGTGCTCTCTTGCTTTCTCTGTCAAATAAATAAATAAAATCTTCAAAAAAATAATAAAAATAAACCGTAAGATTGTAAAAGTTGGAATCAGCACCATGTTCACCTTAATATTCACAGAGCCTGCCTCTTCTTTGGCACGTAGTAGGATAACATTTTGATCATGGCTGGCTCAGCAATTTATGGAGTAGAATTCCATTGGGTTAAGTCAGGAGATTCCAATTCTAACTCCAGCATCACCAATAACATGCAGTATGACTTTCAGAAATGTACTCCTTTTGGAGAGACATTGCTGAGTGCCTGCTCTGTGGGAGGAACAGCAGCTGCAACGGTATAGTACTTAAGACAGCCATGGCCCTTACCTCCGTGGAATTCACAGTCTAATGATGGGGATAGACTTCATACAATGATCACATGGATAGTTAGTTACACTTGTGATAAAAACAATGAGAGCATATAAAGAGGGACCTAAGGGTGTTTGGGGAGATAATTCAGGGAAGGCTTTTCTAAGAAATTGACATTTGAGCAGGGACCTGAAGGATGAATTGGAGCTAGCCAAGTGTCACAAGAAGAACAGGAGAAAGTGCTGCAGGGTATGTGAACAGCCCAAGATGGAAAGAAGCATAACACTCTCGGACTATAAAAGGCCAATGTGGCCGAGCTCAGGAAACACAGGCGACAGGCACACGAGACCCACGGGGCCAGGTCATGCAGCATCATTCAGGCATTCTCACATTATGCCTTTGTTGATTTTTCTGAAGGCTTGTATCTTTATCCAACCACTGCTTGTAATTCAACCATGATTTCACAGAAGGATTGGATCTCAATCTGCTCTTTTCCCAATAAATTTATTGTGACTAAATCTGATATGTGATCTGTTAAGCTATTTTTTACCCTGTATAAATAAACCCATTAAACTAAAATCTTTTAGCTTCAGCACTAAGCACAACACATTTTAAAGTTTAATCTGCATTATTAACCCATCACTTTCTTAAGCCTAGAGACAATCAGCAAAACAAATTAAGCCCTGATTCATAGTGTTTGCCAATTTCTATGGTGTAAATACCCTCGCAATGACCAATTGCAATCTGCCAATGTGACATCACTGAATGTGGGTTAGGAAGACACATGCACAGCAGCATGACATTTTTATATATGGCAGTGGAAATGGAAAGAAGTGGGCAGACCTGATAGACATTTAGCAAGTACAACCTTGGTGATTTGTTAGATGCCAAGGGTTTGGAAAATACTGTGGCAATAACATCACTATTACAGGGAGACCCGAGGAGGAGAAAGCAGTGAAAGCATGCATTCTATCTGGGACGTCTTCCATCCCAGGTGCTAGTGACACAACCAGGGGGAAGCTGGATAAATGGGTTTGAAGCTCAGATAAATAAGGACTGGACTGTAAATCTGAGATCTATTGATTGAAACGTTGGCAGTGGATTAAATCATACAGGGAAAAATTGTGGCATGAAAGGGCTGAGACCTTAAAAATATGTCCTTTGGAAGTCATCAAGCAGCAGATGAGCAAAGTAAGGAGACTGGGGAAAACAGAGCAGCAGACCACTATCACCAGAAGAAGTGTGTCTGAGGAAGAATTTTGCTGAGAGATCAAGTAAAATGAGAAAGGAGAGTGTCCTTTGGATTTAGTGATTATGGGTGACTACAGGAAAGGCAATCTCAGCGGAATGTGGAAACCAAGAAGACTAGAAAGGGGAGTTGAAAGACTAGAACGGGGGGGGGGGGGCGTGGGGACCGGCAGCTCTTTTTTCAGTTATGCGGAGTAGGAGAGGGGACCGGGTGGCAGCTGGAAGGGCGGGGTGAGGGGCAGAGGAAGGCTTAGGATTGATTAAATGCTGATGATTGGGATCCAGTCGAGAGAGAGAGAGAGAAAGAGACTGATCTCAGACTGGACTCTGTGATACTGGGGGGAAAGCGGGGAAAGGAGGGTGGAATCCGTGCTTTAAGGAAGTTTGTGTGTTAGGCGGCGGAAAACGGAAAAGGTTTCTCTCTTTTTGCTGAGGCAGCAAAGTGATCTGAGATGGGCGTTACTGGCGGGTGGAGTGGCAAGCTGGTTGGGAGTAAAGTTTCGGGCAAAGTGGCTACTGGTGAATGGACGCCTGAATGTCGGATCTGGCCAGGTGAAGTGCCACAGCAGGGTTCGTGCATCAGGAGAATGAAGACCTGAGCCGAGGAAGAGGACCCATTAATAACAATAGGCGGCAGGGCCTCGGATGGAAGAACGCAGTTTCACTTGTGTTCTGAGAGGCACAAAGTGGAGACCTACAGATTTGAAACAACTCCTCCCAGACAGGAAGAAGTCAGGCAGGCAGAACGTGGAGACACACAAATTTAAAACAACTCCTCCCCCGACAGGAAGAGTCCTGATGGTTCTCATCCAGCTCCTTTTCCTGCAGGAACGCTGCAGTCCCGCCGCGGAGCGCCACCGACAGCGCTAGAAGCGCAAGACAGACCCGGGACAGGCTCCTCGCCCGCGGACGGCAGGAGGCGGGCCCGCCCGCGCAGCCCGCCCCCCGGGACCAGGCTGGGGGCCGCCCCTTCCCGCCGGGCCGCGCCCGGCCTCCGCGCCTGGAACTCCGGTTCCTGCACTCCCGCAGACACCGTCTGTCCCTGCGCCTCTTTCGCCGCCGACTAGCGCCCTCTGGCCCGACGTCACCGGCGCGTCCTCCAATGAGCTGAAGAGGAACGGGCTGCGGCGTGAAAGTGACCGCAGGAGCAGCCAATGGCCGCGAGGACAGGGCGGGCGGAGGCGGGAGTGTAAGAGTGAGCGCCCGCGCGCGTGGGGAGCTGCGGGCGGTGCGGGCGGCGCGGGCGGCGCGCGGCGCAGGGCGGGGGGGCGCGGCGGGAGGGCGGGGGCGCGGCGCGGGAGGCCCCTCCCCCTGCCCAGCTCCGGGCGGGCGCCGAGAGCGGCTGGAGTTTCCGCGCCCGGGAGGGAGATGCGGCCGCCGCTCGGGCTCCTTGCAGGTAACGCGCGGGGCGGCCCCTGCAGGGCGGAGCGGCCGAGCGTGCTGCGAGGCGAGCGGAGTTGGGCGCGGAGCGGACGCGGGGTCCCCGCTGTCGCCGTGCCCCGAGCCCCGCGGGCCGGCCCGGGCCCGGCGGCGGTGCTACTGGGAGTTGGCTCCAGGACCTGGGCTGCGGCCGGGGCCGGGGTCACGGGGGACGCGAGCCCCGAGCACCGTGCGCCCCGGTGTAAGCTGCACGCGGGACAATGGGCGCGGCGTGAAGGGTGCGCGCTCCGCCTGCCCGCGCCCGGGCTCCTGCGCCCCTTCCGCCCCGGGCTGCGGTCTCGCTGCCACCCCTGTCTGCTCCAACTGCACGGGCGCTCCGTACCAGGCGCCTGCGGCGCGTTCCCGGAGCGGCCACCTGGCCGCGAGGCCCCGCGCCTGGCCGCCAGCTGGCCGCGGCGCCGGCGATGGCTGGGCACAGCCGGGCCTCTTGGCCGCCTGCCCTGGGTTAAAGGCAGCTCCCCTGCAGCGCCGCGAGTGCCAACTCCTCCGCGCTGGCTGCCGAGCGGAGCGGCGGGAGAGCCGCGTGCCACCGGCCGGGGTGCCCGGGGCCACCGAGCTGCCACTTCCCCGTGCGGGTTTGGAGTTTAGGGAAGCCGAGCAGGTGGCGCAGCCGCCGCCTCACCTCCTGCGAACTCCGCGGGGCTTCTGGTCTTGTTGATGTTTTGACTGTGGGCTGTGTGTGTGTGTGTTTCTTCCTTTCCTGTTCCTTTTTTTTTAACCACACACAAAAGAAGGGAGGAGTTAGAAAAAAAGATCAAGCCAGCGCGCAGTGAACCATCCAACACTGTTATCTCTGGAAGAGCAGATGGATGAGGAGAATTCCTTGAGGAACAGTTACAGTAACGACTGACTGGATCTCCTCTCTGTCCCCTCTCCCGGCAGTCCAGTCCTGACCGTGGCTGGTACAGCCCCAGATGGACGTGGGGTGAAGTGATGCGGGCTGACTTAGATGGGAAAATGGCTACAAGCTAGCAAGCTGGAAACTTTCTGGGACAGCGTAACTGTGAATGTCGAACCTCACCCAGTCATTCTTGCGGTAGGCAGGCATGGCTCTCGCCTGTTAGTGAATTTAAAAGAGGAAAGGCTATCACAAGAGGAAGATACTTTGAGTAGCTTTTTTTTTTTTCCAGCTCTGCCTGGTGGAGGGCGGTGGAGATGACAGGCTCCCATACCTCCAGGGCCCCAAGAGAGGAGCTGCTAGCTCAAGTCTCCAGATGCTGGGTCAGAAATGATGGTGTTCTTTAATCTGATTTCCAGAAGCCCTGTCTCGGCTCAGCCTGGCAGAGGGCAACTTGCGTTTGGATGGATTGTTACTGATGAGGTAGAAAGGTCGGCCAGAGGCCAGCAGGCCCTTCCATGCATGTGGAGGAATATTCTGTAGTAGGTGGCTACCGCTACTGTTTCAGGGTGAATCCTTTAGGTTTAGTCTCACCATTCCTGTTTCCTGCAGTCCAAGGCTGCTGGGTCCCCAGGGTTCACAGCTTCGTGACATGTGTTTTGGGAGGTGGGGCCCTTGTTTGAGGTCTTTTTCACCATTGATGATGGATTAATTTGTTTTAACCCCCTAACAATAGAGGCTTCATATTAGAAGTTTTGCGAAATTGAGACTAAAGAGCCTTTTGCTTTGTTCCAAATTCAGTTCCCTCTAGGGCCAGTTAATTCTGAACAGTGCGAAATGAGCACAGGAGTCAGAGAGGGGTCAAAGCAGCAGCTCTATCACTGGTCAGACTGGCCGCAGCACCACTTTGGATGGAGCCTGAGGCCTCCATGAGGCTCCCTTCTTTTTACCTCATACGGTAAATTTACCATCCAGCCACACCCCGGAGCCAAGGCTCCCAAGCAGGACACCTGGAGGAGAGGAATGGGACAGTGCAGCTGGGGACCTGTCAAGAGAAAAACAGAATGTGGGCCTTCCTATTTCATGGCCTGCGAACACAGGGGTGGAGGGATGGGTCCACTGGTCTGTACCACCTCACTCTGGCAGGACTTCTACTTGAGCACCAAGCCTGGGTTCACCACAGAACAAAGTCCATTTCCCGTTGGAGGAAGCGAGGTTGGGAGCAGGGTCACTTTGTTACACTCTGCAGCTTGTGCAGGACATACAGACACCAGCCAAGCACGCAGTGCCCTGGGCCCATCCAAAGAAGGGCACCTTTTTCTCAGTGGTATCAGGACACCAAATAGGCTACTGCTGGCCTGGGTTGGGAAGCCCATCTGCAGGAATAAAGAATCGATGGCCATATCAGTGTTCCCCAGATGGGAGATCAGGGGACCAGGCACGGAACCAGTTTCTCCAAAATAGTAACAGTAAGGGGAACTAATTGTTTCCATACATTCTGTCTTCTAATCCTTATGACAACCTCCCGAAGTATACAGTGGTACCCAGTTGTGCCGAAGAGGAACTGATCCTCAAGGTCTCAAAGGTAGCAAGTCCAAGTCAGCCTGCCTCCAGAGCTTGTGCTCTTAACGACACCCTGAGAACTTTGCATAGATTCCTAACACATTGGAGCTTTTATTGCATTTGCTAATCCACAGTATTTTCTGAACTATCCCAGTGTATACACTAATCATCATGCCTTCAGTGAAAAGGGCATTTTTGAGTATTTTCAGGGACAGCAAAGTAGTGAGAACCTTGGTGACTTGGGAGGGAAGCCACAATGAGGAGACAGGAGGCCAGCAGAAAAGAATAAGGTGGAGGGCAAGGAACGGGGCGGACTCTAGGTTCCCTGATGTCCCTGCAATAGAAGAGGGGGAGAACATTCTGAGATTGACTCAACTGTCCTGGCGACTGAGTCTGGGCCTGGCCCACCAGGGTACTGCTGATGTTCGGGTCCACAGTCTTCCTTCCGTATATCCAGGCTGTCGCCTGAGTACCAAAACAATTTACCTGTATTGTAAATACTCTGATATGAAAAGTGGAGCAGGACAGCGAATTTAGGAGCACAGATTATCTCTTGCTTCGGTGTTCTTCCCGTATGGGTATTGGAACCTCACAACAGCCTTTTGTGAAATAATATTCAAATATTTGGGCCTAAAGCAGGTAACATCAAGACCAGCTCTGTGACCATTCTCAGCTCACAGCTGATTTATTTTAGGGTGCCTGGGTGAGTGGCTCAGTCGGTTAAACATCTAACTCCTGATCTCAGCTCAGGTCTTGATCTCAGGGTCAGGAGTTCAAGCCCTGCATTGGAGCTCAATGGAGACTTACTTAAAACAACAACAAAAACTCTGATGTATTTTCCTCTGTATTAATTTTCCAAATCCAAGAACAGTTTTATTCCCTCTGTGTTAAGTTGTGGTATCTTTCTAACTGCATGGTCTTTGTGATTTTTTTTCACATTTTTGTTTGTTTTGCTTTGCCTTTTTCGTAGCAGTTTCTTTAGCTGAAACGTAGACATAGTGGTAGGGGCCTGCATGGTGACCTGTATTGTATTTGTGGCTGTACTTTGGATATCACCAATGGTCTGTACTTTCAGTGGAAAAGAAAAAAGGCAGCAGACAATAGCTGGACTATTTCCCCCCAGCATTTGCGGGAGTGTGAGTTCCATTAAGTGGGAGAAGCTTGAGGGACCAGCAGTGAGGGAGATACAGAGCCTTTCCTCTCTGGATTGTAATCTGGACCCCTTTCCAGCACCTGGAGAGGGGCAACGTTATCAGAGGATAATGTGTCCCGTTGACTGTTGGATCTTTCGCCACATTCACTCAGATAAAAGCCTACAGAAAAGATGTCTGTGACCTCGGCCTGTTTTGCTGACTTCTTATTGATTCCATCGTCTGGGGTGGATCTAAATACATCTAAAACTGCCTTCCCAATCAAGGGCTCTGGGATTCTCTTCCACCTTAGCATGAAAAGACTGGGGGCCGGGTCCCTTCCTAGTGTAGACAATAAACCAGAATGCTAAAGGGGATCTTTTTTTTTTTTTTAAGATTTTATTTATTTATTTGAGAGAGAATGAGATAGAGAGAGAGCATGAGAGGGGGGAGGGTCAGAGGGAGAAGCAGACTCCCCGCTGAGCAGCGAGCCTGATGAGGGACTCGATCCAGGGACTCCAGGATCATGACCTGAGCCGAAGGCAGTCGCTTAACCAACCGAGCCACCCAGGCGCCCGCTAAAGGGGATCTTGAGAAATAGTTCTGTGCCTGTGTTTTTACCCTTCTTAAAGAAAGTGCTTGTAATCATAGTTACCTCCCCTGAACAGTCATTACAGCCAGACAGCAGTCCTAAGCACTTCAGGTGGGTATTTTGTTTAATGGCAACTACGTAAGGTAGAACAGTTATCCCCATTGTAGAGGCTAGGAAACTGAGGCCAGAGAGGTTAAGTAACTTGTCCAAGGTAACACAAGATCGGAACCTGAACGGTTTGAGCTAAACAGGATTCTGTAAATCCAAAGAAAGCACCTGTTGAGGGAGTAGCGGGAATAGGGACAGATAAAATGTAATTTGCAGGGTAGTTTGATATTCGGGCAAGTTCCAAGGCAGGAAGCTCTCTTGGGCAGTTCTCACCACTGGAAAGTTCTTATGCTTTGCTGAGTGGCACAGGAAGTAGACTCCAAAAGGGCAGGTGACATGCACAAGGCACAGAACTAATAAATGGCAAGGCAGAGGGACAACCCGTTCTGATTTTAACATTTTTGCCTGTTTGAAAAAAAAGTTAAAAAATTAAGAGTGTATTTTTTTTTTAAAGATTTTATTTATTTATTTGAGAGAGAGAATGAGAGACAGAGAGCACGAGAGGGAAGAGGGTCAGAGGGAGAAGCAGACCCCCCGCTGAGCAGGGAGCCCGATGCGGGACTTGATCCCGGGACTCCAGGATCATGACCTGAGCCGAAGGCAGTCGCTTAACCACCTGAGCCACCCAGGCGCCCAAGAGTGTATTTTTAACTTGACTCTTTCTTCAACATTGAAGGTTATATCCTTACCTGGACTAGCTTTTCCTCCTCTACTTTAGGATTCAGCTCGGCCTTTTCTGGACTAAGGTATTGTCCTAAACCAATGAGTCTACAGTGTTCTCTCCTTCCTCTGTGTATGAACCTCTCAGCTGGCCTTTGATTGTGGGCCCTGCCTCATCATCTGTGTTAAAACCCCTCTCTCTGGATTTTCATCTAACTGGCATGAGTGTCTGAGTTTTGAGAGAGACTGTAAGCTCTTTCAGAATCAGGACCATGTTTATACACTAGCTCCCCCTCCTCCCCCCCCCGCCGCCACC
>NW_028057115.1:0-399 GCF_054177405.1 Leptonychotes weddellii
TTAATTGCTTCTTTAAAGATCTTGTCTCCAAATACACTCCCGTTGGGGGTTAGAGCTGCAGCCTATGAATTTGGAGGGGACACAGTGCGGTCCACAGCATCCCTGGATTTCAGGATGTGCATGTGGAGGCAAGAGGACAGCCATCAGGAAGAGCAATTAAGTGACCAGTGGGATGGGGGTGGAGTGGGGGGTCTCAGGCCATCCAGGCATGTCACAAAAATGGAAACAAGTACTTGAGAAAGGGATAGACTTGGCAACGGTGAAGGTTGAGGACACATGGGGACACAGGGCGCATGGTCCCTGGCCCACAGCTCCGGCCTCTCAGCAGTGCTGGGAGAGAGACTTTAAGGAAAACTCAGAACATCCTTTCACGAACATTTGCTTGGCTTAGCCACATTG
>NW_028057116.1:0-399 GCF_054177405.1 Leptonychotes weddellii
CTGAGTCCTGGAGCTACTTGTGCTTTTAGGTTTGTTGCAAAGACCTCAAGATCATGCCTTCAGGTGACCTGTGTAGAGAACAGGCAAATGAATATGACCTTCCTGAGTGGTGTGATGGGAAATCTATCAGGGTCCAGAAGATGTGTATGTGCAAGGTGGAGTCGAATGCACAGGAGATAGATATTGCTATGAAAAGAGATGCAATATTCGTGATGAACAGTGAGGAGAATGCTTGGCAAAGAGGCCAAGAGTGCAAATCAGAGTTGCCATAAGTATGGAACATCCAAGGTGACCATTGGGGTAACTGTGGTATAAATGGTCCTACATCTGTACAATGTAACATATCAGATATCCTGTGTGGGAAGGTTCAGTGTCAGAATGTGACAGAAATTCCCCTTC
>NW_028057117.1:0-399 GCF_054177405.1 Leptonychotes weddellii
AAAAAAAAACCCTCATTTTTTTTAACCTTGATATTCCACGTAGTACATATTGTCTTCTGCATTACGCAGTTTGGATAGATTAAAATTACCCTCAGACCACTTGCTTTGTAGGGGAAAACACCCAACTAAGCAGACTGTCTAGTTGTCAATGATCCAGCACTGGCAAGGTCCCTTGGAAGAGCTGTTCTGCAGACCCTACTTTCTGTAAGGGCCACTCTGAGATGGTTTCTATAGCTCAAGTTACTAAGAGGAGTTATCACCTAGCTTTAGGAATTATACTTTTCTTGATTATCGCGTTACCTTATAGTATCCTTATTTCTGGCTCTCTGATATTGGATAGGTTTTCTAAGAAGGTAGATGTTCTAAGAAGGTAGGTTTTCTAAGAAGGTATATATATTT
>NW_028057118.1:0-399 GCF_054177405.1 Leptonychotes weddellii
AAAAAGGACCACCTTTGCTACAAACCCCCCCCCCAAAAAAAAGAAACTGCAGAAGGAGAATCAGAGAGAGAGGTAGGGAGGGAGAGAGAGAAAGCACAGGCCAGAACTATTTTTGACTTTTAAGTGATTTGAGTGCAGTGACCATGAGGTGGTGGTATAGGGTGGGAGGGGTTAGTTCTCCCTTTGGAGTTTCTATCAGCTCCTCCCCCTTCTCCCCCAGATTTTGATTTGAACAAAGGATTTTCCAATCTTAAATAAAATGCTATGCAGTTACAACGTTAAAATAAGATCCATAGTCCCTGCTTTCAACCAGATTGCCCCTTAAGACCTTCCTAAATAACTTCTGGTTTCTGCTCAAGGATGTAGAGAGCTGGAAAAACCATCTCTCCCACACTCATA
>NW_028057119.1:0-399 GCF_054177405.1 Leptonychotes weddellii
AACACGTATGCTGTTTGGGGTAATTGATATCCTTTGAGGCGAGAGCCGTGGGGCTGTGTTAAAAATGCAACGCCTTCCCCACTCACGTTAAAAAAGAGGCAAAACCGCCCCAACTCCACCAAGACGCCCTGGGTTCTCTGCTCGGTCTTCCCCACTCTCTTCTCCCTCCTCTCTCAAGGAGGAATTTGCCTGAGTTTACTTCTTGGTGCCCACGTTTCTGCCTGCTCTACTCCACTTTGTCTCGGTTTTCCCCGGGGAGTTTCGGTTTGGGTTTTATTTCCTTAAATTTCTGAGGGATCTGGGAAGTTGGAACAGAGACAGGCGTAAGTTCCTTTCCTTTTTTGGTGACACGTCGTTGGTTGTGAGTTGCCCTTCTTTCTCTCCCTCTCCAAATATCTT
>NW_028057121.1:0-399 GCF_054177405.1 Leptonychotes weddellii
ACATCTAAAACTAATGATGTAATATATGGGGATTAACATAACAATAAAAAAATTCAAAAAAAAAAAAAAGGAAGGGTATGAACTCAAAACTATGTCAAACACGGTAAGGGAACCATTAGTAGATGAGAGATTTCAAAAAGTCTCTGAAAAACAGAGAGGATGGAAACTGATTAGTGATGAATGAAGAGTCTGCACGCACTGCTGAACTCTTGAGTTTCCATACTTGCAAAAGCAGGTGTGATGGAAAATGTCGAATGAGATTTGAGGTGGAAAACAGGCAGATTAATGAGAGGCTTGTGAATGGGACAACCAGCCCTATACCCTCAGTGCACTAAATAGCCAGCAGACAGTCACCTGCCCCAGTCAGACCCTTGCTTTGTTATCTCAGCAATGCCTGTT
>NW_028057122.1:0-399 GCF_054177405.1 Leptonychotes weddellii
GCTTATCTTGGCTTTCAACATGCCTTCTTAACTATGCTTAATCCTTCTAAGTTTTTGATTTAAAGTGAGAGATGGCAAATCTTCCTTTCACCTGAACACTTGGAGGCCACTGTAGGGTTATTAGTTGTTCCAATTTCAATAATTTTGTGTCTCAGGGAACAGGAAGGCTTGAGGAGAGGGGGAAAGATGGGAGAATGGCTGTGGATGGAGCAGTCAGAACCCATCCAACATTTATCAGTTAAGTTAGCCACCTTATATGGGTGCGGTTCGTGGTGCCCCAAAACAATTACAATAATCACATCAAAGACCTCTGACCACAGATCACCACAACAAATATAATAATAATGAAAAAGGCTGAAATATTGTGAGAAAAAATGTGATACAGAGACACAAAGGAAG
>NW_028057123.1:0-399 GCF_054177405.1 Leptonychotes weddellii
CACTTACTGCATTTGATCTTCACCACACTGAGCCGTGGCCTCAGTTTACACATGAAAAGTTGAGGCTCAGGCTTCACAAAGGCACACATTTGGGGACGCCTGGGTGGCTCAGTCAGTTAAGTGTCTGCCTTCAGCTCAGGTCATGATCCCAGGGTCCTAGGATCGAGTACCACTTCAGGCTCTCTGCTCAGTGGGGAGCCTGCTTCTCCCTCTGCCTGCCATTCCCCCTGCTTGTGCTCTCTCTCTCTCTCTGATAAATAAATAAAATCTTAAAAAAAAAAAGGCGCTCATATGGTTAGTGCACAACCAGGACTTGAACTCAGACTCGACAACGCCAGAGCCGTCTCCCGTTGTATCTGTGGCCCGTGGGTGCCAAGCCTGTCTGTGGCTGGCCTGTGG
>NW_028057124.1:0-399 GCF_054177405.1 Leptonychotes weddellii
TTAATAAGGAGAAAACTTAGGACCTTGTATAAAAATTATAGACTGGGGGGGGAGAAAATACTTACCTCTGGAGGGAAAAACTAAGAGATTGAAGCATAGAGTTGCTAAGAATCTCTCCATTTTACTTAGTTTTTGACAAAGATTTCATTCACCAGTATTTAAAAATGTTTCATGAAATCAGAGAATGTTAGAATGGAGATGTAGTCTGTACCAGAAGGCATTGAGTCCATTTGCCCAAATTTATTTACTTACGGATATATTCATTCATTCATTCAGTCAGTCAGTCAGTCAGTCAGTTTTGACACAGATTACAGCTTTTAAAATTAAATTTTAGCTACAAAATTAAATATTTGTTTTAAAATAAGTCCAACAAGGACACCTGAGTGGCTCAGTCTTTAA
>NW_028057125.1:0-8624 GCF_054177405.1 Leptonychotes weddellii
GGTATATTTTGATATGTTAGAAGAAACTATCTCAAAATTTTAAAGAGAGAACAACTTATATATATAAGCCAAAAATACGGGTAACTACTATGAAGGGATAGAATATGACTCTAAAAATGAAAAATAAAAATGAAAAATAAAAATTTCTTTTTTAAAAAAGGGATTGATAAGATGTTGGTTGAAAAAGGGAAAAAGAAAAATTCAAAAAAAAAAAGACAGTTAAAAAAAATTAACTTTGAAAGACTAAAGAATCATGGTAAAAAAGCCATGAATTCTATGTGCATTATTCCCCTAGCGCTGGAGTTCTGCTGTTCTCGTTGATCGGTAGACTTGGTCTTGGCTGGCTGTTCTTGCTGATCTTCTGGGGGAGGGGCCTGTTGCCGTGGTTTCCAAAAGTCTTTGTCGGAGGCGGAATTGCCCCACCCTTGCCCGGTCCGGGCTAAGTAATCTGCTCGGGTTTGCTCTCGGGAGCTTTTGTTCCCTGCAAGCTTTCCGTACAGCTTTGGAGGAGGAGAGTGAAAATGGCGGCCTTCCAATCTCTGCCCCGGAGGAGCCGAGAACTCGGGACCCCACACCTCAGTGAGCCCCAGAGAAAAGCAGTCAGTCACTCCCGTCTCCCTGGTCTCCGGCCTCACTCCGTGCTCACCCGGCCTGTGACCGGGCGTTTTTCTCTCTGGCACCCGACCCCATGTGGAGTCTCCAAACCCAGCAGATCCCTGCAGTGCGTTCCCGTGCCTCTCCTCCTGGGGGAAGAAGGTGAGTCTCCCCGGATCTGCCGCTTGTTGGGTCCCTGCTGGAGGAGCAGTGGCCCGACTGTGCCGTGGATCATGGTTTATGACAACCCTGAGCTGAGAGCCTGCGTCTCAGCTCTGCCTCTGCAGCTGGCTTCCCCGCTCTGATACCTGGGAGCTCTGCCACCCTTAGGCACTCCTGGTCTTTCTGTGACCCCGAGGGTCCTGAGACCACACTGTCCTGCGAGGGTTCCACCCCCCGCTTAGCCACCGGAGTGACGTCCCTCAGCAGAGCAGACTTCTAAAAGTTCTGATTTTGTGCTCTGTGGCTCTATCACTTGCCAGAAGCGGTGGACGGAGGCCCCTCTCCCGCCATCTATCTTCCCGAATATCACTTTGGATTCACCTCTCCGCACGTCCTACCTTCCAGAAAGTGGTCACTTTTCTGTTCAGAAAGTTGTTGTTCTTCTTTGATCTCTTGTTGAGTTCATAGGTGTTCGGAATGGTTTGATCCCTATCCAGCTCAATTCCTGAGAGGAGACGAAATCCAGGTCTCCTACTCCTCCGCCATCTTGCCTAGGTGGATGTATTTAAACCATCTTCAAGTGTAATGGCTTTCAGAAGTGTAATGGGTTTTTAGGAATAATCAATGGGAGCCCTTGCTTGGTGGGCCCAAGTGAGCCAATCTTGTGCAAGTAGACAGTGCTGAGGCTAGTTAGCCAGTTATTACATCCCAAAGGGGCCAAGTGATTGGTTGTCACCATGTACGTTGGGAGACTACATGTCTTTGTTTTTTGGAGTTGGTTTCCTGTCTTTCTCAAGGTTGGCCATTTTTTGAAAAATATGGAGGTGAATTAGCAAGGCTGATTGCGTGGTAGTGTAATAGAAATAGCAAGAGGAGAAATCAGGAGGTTTTAATTAATTAATGTGGTCAACGTGCATCTAGTAACTCATGTTTGCCACTGGGGTAGGTGCTCAGGATACAAATAAGAAAGACTTGGGAGCTGCCCTCAAGGAGCTATTGGGTGCTTCTGTTACACTGTTGTGGAACCATCCTCATGGTCTAGCCTTGGTTCTTCCATGTTTGATGCATGACTCTGGATTGTCACATGCCCCCTACAGGCTGGTCTGTAAAATGGAGATGGCAATGGCTGACTTCAGGGAGTGTTGTCAGAATTAAATGAACTAACATACGTAAAAGGACAAAAGCCAGTGATAAGAACTTAGCAGATGTTCAGTATATGTTAGTTTCTATTCCCCTGTAGTTATTCTGGGGATACTCAAGAACCTTATAAATTTGTAGAGTGACCTTCCAGCAGATTTCTCCTAGGTGGATTCAGGGAGGCTGCCTTGGCTGTGGCTCCCTGGCCATGTCTGCTAGCCCCAGACCACAGGCTTCAAAGGGCAGGGCCTGCAGAGGGTGCCATACAGAGTCATGAATAATTAGGCACCTAACGTCTGCTTTTGGTTCTTGGTGAATGAGAGTGATTGAGACTGATTTTTCCAAAAATGAACTTTTTTTCTTTTAAAAGCCAATATCACATAAATTCATCTAACATGAGGAGAGGGAGAGAATACAACAAAGTTTCTTATTTTGTATACTAAGAAAATGAGGCCCAACAGAGAGAATTACCTGGAATTACCCAGGTAGTTCTGAGATCTCCAACCCAGAGATCCAAATATTCAGTATCTCTGTTTGCTGCTGTATCACCTGTTTCCCAACGTTGGAAGAGCTATGTCCTGAATTCTGTAATCAGTTGGATTCAGATGCACATGAGGCCCTGCTGTAGCTGCCTCTGCTGATTATATTATACACCTGGCAGTTGCATCATTGTGCTTTACTCACGTTTACAGACAGAAATGGAGGCATCTAGCAAAGCCCTTTTATTGGATCAGTGGGAAAGCCAGGGACCAGTGTCCCAGGTAGGGTCCCCTAAAACAAACTTTGATTCTTGTGTGAGACTTGTGGAGATTTGTGTGCAAGAATTTTACTGGGGTGGTGTCAGGATCAATATCTACAGAGAAGTAGTCCCCACAGAGGTCTAGGTAATGCTACGGGGAACCCAAAAAGCTGGAATGGCCTTGCAGAACTGTTCCAAATTGGGCAAGGGGGCCAAGCCTTTGTACTCCCACAATGACTGACTGGTTGTTGAATGTGAGCCATCTCAGGCAAAAAGAAGAGACTTTCGGCCAAAGACAAAATCCAGAGGGGTTTTCAGCTGAGAGCTGTCAGGCTCCAATGTTCCTGATAGCTGGAGGGCATCTAGATGGTGTGCCAGAGGATCCATTGGTACCCAGAGAAATCAAATAGCTTGTGTAAGGACACCTACCAAATTAGTGGCAGACTTGGGCCTGGAATTAATGGGTCTCTGCCCATAGCTCTATTAGTTTCCCAAATGACTGGGAGAAGCCTTCATGTCCTATTTGAGCAGAATCTATACAGTATATCCAGGAGCCCCCCTTCTCATTGAGACACAATAGGGGGCAGAGGAAGAAAGCCAAGACAATGAGGATAATGTTGGGCATTTCTTGGCTTTTTCTCCAGTTGTCCAGTGACAGGTAACTTCCTTGGCATATACAAGAGTTCAGGGAATGAATGAAAGAGAGACTTGGACTGTAACTCTAAACCCATGCAGTCAGATCTCTGTTTGAACCACCAAAAAGTGTCTTGGTAGAAGCATGTGTTGGCAGCTCCCTGGAGCACTGTTTCAGTGGAGAAGAGAATTTGGGTGAGAGAAGGTGGAAGCAAAGGGTAGCAGTGGAGTGAAAAATTGGTGTTTCTTAGTCCCTATATTTTCATCTTAAAGAAGCGCTTCCATAGAGCACCTAGTCAAGAAAAGAAAAAAAAAAAATCCAAATCTGAAGCATTTATGGTGTGGGATGATTACATTCTTTGTCCAAGCTCAGATAATCTTTTATTATTATTTTATTTATTTATTTTTTAAAGATTTTATTTATTTATTTGAGAGAGAGAGAATGAGAGACAGAGAGCATGAGAGGGAGGAGGGTCAGAGGGAGAAGCAGACTCCCTGCCGAGCAGGGAGCCCGATGCGGGACGCGATCCCGGGACTCCAGGATCATGACCTGAGCCGAAGGCAGTCGCTTAACCAACTGAGCCACCCAGGCGCCCCTCAGATAATCTTTTAAAAAGAGCAAATTTCCAAGTGGCAAGATTTCATTCTTTTTGATGGCCAAGTAATATTCCATTATATATATATACATATGTATAGGTGTGTATATATATATATCTACCTACCACACCTTCTTTATCCATTTATCTGTTGATGGACATTTGGGCTCTTTCCATATTTTGGCTATTGTGGATATTGCTGCTATAAACATTGGGGTGCATGTGCCCCTTTGAATCACTATTTTTGTATCCTTTGGATAAATACCTAGAAGTGCAATTGCTGGGTTGTAGGGTAGTTTTATTTTTAACGTTTTGAGGAAACTCCATACTGTTTTCCATGTGCAACGATGTGGGTGGAACTAGAGGGTATTATGCTAAGTGAAGTAAGTCAGTCAGAGAAAGACAAATACCATATGATTTCACTCATATGTGGAATTTAAGAAACAAGACAGATGAACACAGGGGAAGGGAATGAAAATTAAAATAAGATAAAAACAGAGAGGGAGGCAAACCATAGGAGACTCTTAACTATAGGGAACAAACAGGGTTGCTGGAGGTGAGGTGGGTGGGCGATGGGGTTAATGGGTGATGGGCAGTAAGGAGGACACTTGATGGAATGAGCACAGTTATATGCAACTGATGAATCACTAAATTCTATCTCTGAAGATAATAATATACTATATGTTAACTAAATTTAATTTAAATTAACCCCCCCCAAAACCAGCAAAATAAAATGAAGTACAAATGCAATCCACCAGAAAAAAAAATAAAAAGAATAAATTTGTTTAGAGCTGAAAGAAGGCTTTTAGCTATCTTCTACCCCATCTAATCCTGGCCCTTTAATTTCTTTTTCCTTTATACCTTCAATTGGATTCTTTTATTTGCCTTAACATTTTAAGTATATATATATAAGAATGTAACATATTTAGAAGAAGCCATCTTGAATTTTGAGACATTGTCCTTTCTATGTTCTACTGACAGAGAACATGATGTAAATGACTTGGGAATCCACAGGGCACTGAAAATCTTTAAGCTGGTACCTTTTCCCTGGACCTTGATGGGACAAATCCGAGAGACTTATTTCTGTCTGTTCTTCACCGTCCCAACACAATAGTCAACAATTTCTACAGGGGATCATGAACTGCCCCTCATGAGAAACAGAAATAGGATTTCCACATGCACTTTGGGCACTTTTCCTTCCTCTTCTCTCCTAATGGTTTGGTGTAGGCTCTTTCCTTACTCTCTTGCCTTTCCATCTCCCATCACAGAACCTGTATTTATAGTTGAGAACTTCTTTCATTTGTCTGTCCTCCCTCCCTCTTTTCCTCCCTTCCTCTTGTCCTTCCTTCCAACATTTATTGAGCTCCTCTTATATTCCAAACACTGCTAGTTACTTAGGAGGTTCAATTATAATCAAGACAGGAACCTGCTTTTACAGCACTTGTCCTCAGGACAGGTAAGCAAGCCATCCGAATCCAGTGTGATAGCCACAATGATGGGAACCTACAGGTTGCTCAGGGAGGACAGGAAAAGGGCACCAAACTTATTATAGGGCTGGTGATAAGGGTGGGTTGGTTGCATTTCCTGTAAGAAGTGACAGTGATGTTTGGCTTGAAGAATGAAAAAGTATGGCAGACAAAGGTAGATGTTGAAAAGGAGGGCGGTAGCAGGAGTTTTGTACTGCAAAAGAGGCCTGAGGGAGAGCCTGGTAAACCGAAAATAGCCTAGTGTGCCTGGAGGGTCTCACATTACCTGATCTTCACATTCTCTCTGTAGATGGATCTACAGCTCACCATCTGTTTTTATATGGCCCAGAAACTAAGAAAAATTCTACTTTTTAAATGTTTGGAAAAAAAATTAAAAGAAGAATAATATAGTGTAACATATGAAAATGATATGAAATTGAAATTTCAGTGTCCATAATAAAGTTTTATTGGACATAGCCATGCTTATTTGGTTGCATGTTGCTTATGGCTGCTTTCACACTATAGTTGTGGAGTAGAGTAGTTATGATGTAGACCATATGGCCCCCAAAACCTAAAATATTTACTATCTAGCCCTTACAGAAAAAAGGTTTGCTGACTCCTGACCTAGTGGCTGGGGTTAGGGCTTGCAGTCCAGTGGGCTTGGATTCAGACCCTGAGTCTTCAACTTCTAGTGATGTGACCTTTAGCAAGTTTCTTAAACTGTCTATATGCCAGTTTGCTCACTTGAAAACTGATAATAATACTTCACAAAATCCTTCACAAAAGTTGAAGGAGATATTGCTGTGTAAAATTCCTGAGAATAGGAAATGATCAAAAAATAATTGTTTATAAAAATAGTTAATGACAATTTCAACCACTTCAAGATATTAATAACATTTGTGATAAGATAAATATGATAACATCATAAACTGCCCCATATTCATTGCCAGAATGATTGCTTTGGGAGTTATCAGTTAAAAAAATATTTTCTGTTACTAGATAAATGGGAAAAGAGAAAGTCCTGTTTGTGAGTGAGAAGAGAAAGCTGTGAGTTGCCAGAACTCCTCAAATAATTATAGCTAAAATTGATGAGAGCCTGCTATGACGTGTGGTTAAGTACTTTACATGCATTGTCTCATCTGGTCATCATTTCAGACATATGAGGTAGCAACTCTTGTCACTCAGTTTTGCAGAAGTTTTGAGAAGACCAAGGCTTAGGCAATTAAGTTAATCCAAGTCACACAGCCTGTAGGATGTAGAGTCATGACTTGAACCTGAAGTGGTCTAATGCCAAAGTTTCTGTCTAAACCACTGTGCTTTTGGACAAATCTTCTGATGAGAACCAGCAACCTACATTTCAGGGCCCAAAGCTGTGCATGTGGCTGGCACGTTGGAGCATCACTCTGGGCACTTCCGCAGAAGTGCCAATTACTGTGGCTACTGCCTAGGGTCCATTCTAAGGGTCAATTTCTCAGACTTCCCATGAGAACTACAACTGAAATTACTCATTGAGGATTGTCCTATTAGGAGTGATCCTGCATATAATCTGGTACTTGGTTGTGGGGATATGGGTATGGCTGCCCTTGGCATAGACAAACGAGAGTGAGTTTGGCTGTGTGATGGGGATAAAATATTATTAACAAAGCAAATCTATTTCTTCTTCAAGTATTATTTATTGACATGGGAATATGCTTACAAACTCTTCTACCGAAAACCAAACCCATACTATGGCCTCAGTTTGGTAATAATGTGTATGTATATATACGTATTTTCAAAAAGATAGAGAAGGAATATGCCAGGATAATTAGTAGTTTCTCCCTGTGGTCAAGGGAATAATGGTGAATATTATTATTATTATTTATCTATACTTTCCTTTTCTGGAATTCTAAAACAATGTCTGTGTAATTGTGCATCAGTAAGAAAATATATATTATAAATTATGTGGAACTATTTACCAAAAAACTTAAAAAACTTTAAATTCTTTAATGCCATAATTTTACTTTGGTACACTACCATAAACATGGATCAACTGTTATATATACAGATATATGTTCATTTTAGCATTATTTGAAATAGTGAAAAAATATTTATTTATTGTACTTATTTATTTATATGTTATTTTTTTATTATGTTAATCACCATACATCATTAGTTTTTTTTTTTTAAGATTTTATTTATTTATTTGACAGAGAGAGACACAGAGAGAGAGGGAACACAAGCAGGAGGAATGGGAGAGGGAGAAGCAGCTTCCCCACGGAGCAGGGAGCCCTATGCAGGGCTCGATCCCAGGACCCTGGGACCATGACCTGAGCCGAAGGCAGACGATTAACGACTGAGCCACCCAGGCACCCCACATCATTAGTTTTTGAAGCAGTGTTCCAGGATTCATTATTTGCGTATAACACCCAGTGCTCCATTCAGTACGTGCCCTTTTTAATACCCATCACCAGGCCAACCCATGACCCCACCCCCTCCCTGCTAGAACCCTCAGTTTGTTTCTCAGAGTCCATAGTCTCTCATGGTTCATCTCCCCCTCTGATTTCCCTCCCTTCATTTTTCCCTTCCTGCTATCTTCTTCTTCTTCTTCTTTTTTTTTCTTTTAACATATAATGTATTATTTGTTTCAGAGGTACAGGTCTGTGATTCAACAGTCTTACACAATTCACATTGCTCACCATAGCACATACTCTCCCCAATGTCTATCACCCAGCCACCCCATTTCTCCCACCCCCCACCACTCCAGCAATCCTCAGTTTGTTTCCTGAGATTAAGAATTCCTTATATCGGTGAGGTCATATGATACATGTCTTTCTCTGATTGACTTATTTTGCTCAGCATTATACCCTCCAGTTCCATTCATGTCATTGCCAATGGCAAGATTTCATTCCTTTTGTTGGTTGCATAATATTCCATTGGTATATATACCACATCTTCTTTATCCATTCATCTGTCAATGGGCATCTTGGCTCTTTCCATAGTTTGGCTATTGTGGACATTGCTGCTATAAACACAGGGTGCACGTACCCCTTTGGGTTCCTATTTTTGTATCTTTGGGGTAAATACCCAGTAGTGCAATTGCTGGATCGTATGGTAGCTCTATTTTCAACTTTTTGAGGAACCTCCATACTGTTTTCCAGAGTGGCTACACCAGCTTGCATTCCCACCAACAGTGTAGGAGGGTTCCCCTTTCTCCGCATCCCCGCCAACATCTGTCATTTCCTGATTTGTTCATTTTAGCCATTCTGACTTGGTGAGGTAGTATCTCATTGAGGTTTTGATTTGGATTTCCCTGATGCC
>NW_028057126.1:0-399 GCF_054177405.1 Leptonychotes weddellii
AAAGGGGAAGCATGTCTGAGAAAAGGGAATGATGATTAATAAATGTGTTGGGACAATAGGAGCAAATGAGGGCTGTCCTGAACAAATCAGGCATATGGCCACTGAGCTGTCAGCTTATCCTTCTAGAGTCTCTCCCAGGATCTCCCAGGGCAAACCTTCACCTGAAACACAACCAGACCATTCACCAGCTCCTGAACATCCCCCCACTGCCTTTCCTTGGAATGACCTTAGAACCTTCTCTCTGGCTGCAACGTCTCTCTACAAAGTCTATCTATCAGAAACCGACCTGGTGCCTACTGTCCATTTCCACATGACCCAGATGCTTAATCGACTGAGCCACCCAAGCACTCCTAGAGCAGTCGTTCTTAAAGTGTTTTTGGAGCATGACACATTTGAAAA
>NW_028057127.1:0-399 GCF_054177405.1 Leptonychotes weddellii
ACCTAACTTCTTTGGGGCTCAGTGCTCTTGTACATAAAATATGCACAACAATACCCCATGGGATTCCTGGGATATTTAAAAGACATGGTAAGTGCCAGCACTTACTAAATGTTAATTTATTTACAACCTTCTCTGTGTTTTGATTTCCTATAAGATGGAAGTAATAATAGCACCTATCACACAGGATTGCTTTGAGGATCAAATAGTAAATAAATGCTAACTGTTCATTACAGTACCGGACAGATAGTACAGTGCTCAGAGGATGTTGTTCCCAGGTATCTTACTCCTCTCTCATTACTGTTTTTGTAATAATAGCCTGATATTTGAGATGAATCTTCACCTTTACTCCTTAGTCCTTTTGAAAATTTTTTTTTTAAAGATTTTATTTATTTATTTGAG
>NW_028057128.1:0-399 GCF_054177405.1 Leptonychotes weddellii
CTTTCCGCAGCTCAGCTGGGGGCCGACAGGTGCGGGAGGGGGAGGGCGAGCGCTTCATCAGGCAGGCTGGGGGACGGGGTGCGGAAAGCCCAGATGTGTTTACCAGCAGTACGGCTGCTTACTTCCGTGTGTTCCTATAGTTCTGGCAGTGAGCTTTCCTGAGCATTGTCTTGCATATCTGGGGAGAGAAGCGAAAAGACGAGTTGTTGAAGAGAAAGTCCTATTGTCAGATTTGCAATTGCAAATTTTCATCTCTTGGTAACTTTCAACTTTCAGTGACTGTAGGCAAAGTTGTCATAGATCTTTGCATTACTAAGGAAACAAGAGTGGGCAGGGATGTGTGTGACACCTTTCTCTTCACCAGGGGAGGTTTCTGGCATGAACCATTGAGTTTTGTGA
>NW_028057129.1:0-399 GCF_054177405.1 Leptonychotes weddellii
GGAAACCTGGCGCGAGCCAAGCTACTCATGCTGTTTGACAAAGTCCAAGTATGGGGAACGATCCTGAAAACAAGAGACTCCACAGCTGGCTCCTGCTAGTCTCTTTCATTTTGTTTATGGCAATCTTTATAATTGTGGGAATATTTCTGGGCTGGCTCCTGCTATTCTCTTTCATTTTGTTTATGGCAATCTTTATAATCGTGGGAATATTTCTGGGGTTTCATGATAAAGTGACTACTCATCTTAGTTACGCCTATCTAAGCAATCATAATGAAACTAATTCCACGAAGAATTAGTTTCTATAGAACAAAATGACAAGACGGTCACGCTCTGTCTAGCACCTTTCTCTTTGCGAACTGTTTTTTAGGTTTAGCGAAAGCCAATAAGCAGAAATCAATA
>NW_028057130.1:0-399 GCF_054177405.1 Leptonychotes weddellii
GATGAATTTTAAGTAAAGGATTTTATACACTTCCAGAATGTATTCCAGTGGGAATTGTAATAAGAACATGTGATTCAGATATCAACTTTTTAAATAAAATGGAATATATAAAATTATATATGTAACTAACATTTTAAGTGATAAAATTTTCCACTAATTTCAATTAATCAACAACTTGAAGAGGATTTTTTTTAGTGAATAAGCCTCTCTCTTTTTTTTTTATTATACAGTATTTCTTTTAAATGTAGCTGTCATACAAATGTTGGCTATCATCTGTTTATGCTCAGAGACAGCACTTTTTTTTTGTGGTGGAGGGGCAGGGAAATCTCTCATTCTTAGGATGTATGACTTAAACAGTGCACCTACTCCAACTTACTAATGAAAACATCTAAGTCTGGG
>NW_028057131.1:0-399 GCF_054177405.1 Leptonychotes weddellii
CTGTGTGCCAGGCACTACTGTAGGCCCTGGGGGTATGGCTGGGAAGAGAGGCAAGCCCCCTGCCTGCATGGAGCTTCCATTCACTTTATCCTATTACATTCTGAAAGGTAGGGCGGTATTGCTATGATCCCCCTATTTGGGAATCGTAAACTGAGATTCAGAGAGGCTAATGCATTTTCCTGAGGTTACACAGCAGGAAGGAGGAGGATCTCTGGTTTAAACACAAACCGTCAGTTTTTCCAAACCTGGCCTTTATTGTTGGATTGGGGTAGAGGTTTCATTCCAACCATGCTCCCTTCTTATCTTGGCTGATGTAGATTGCCTAACCTCACTCTTTTCTTTTCTCTCTTTTTTTTTTTAAATATTTATTTATTTGACAGAGAGAGAGACACACAGCAA
>NW_028057132.1:0-399 GCF_054177405.1 Leptonychotes weddellii
CCGGATGGTGCTGTCAGACCGTTTTCACCTGCGGGCTCCAGGCCAGCTCTGCAGGGGCCTCTGCCACCATTCCCTGGCCAGCCATGTTCCGAGTCCCAGGGTTGCCCAGGGCAGATGTATTTTGGCAGTGTTGCTCTTAAAACTATGTGGGAACCCCCCTACCCCATGCTACTCTTACTGGGGCAGGACTGCTCTGGCCGTCTGAGGCCCCAGGGATGAGAAAGCACATGTCTCCAGGGCCAGATGGCAGATTTTGCCTCCAAGTCGCATCCAGTGAGGCAGAAGGGGGAGGGTCCGTTACTGGGCGGTGGCAGTTCTCTTGGAGGCCCTGGCACAAAAGAGGCTGTTTCGGACCATCGGAAGCACTGTAAGGAGGAGATGCTTTCAAGCCAGGCCTTG
>NW_028057133.1:0-399 GCF_054177405.1 Leptonychotes weddellii
TGGGGGGGTGGGGAGAGGCAGAGAGAGAGAGAGAGAGAGAGAATCCCAAGCAGGCTCCATGCCCAGTATGGAACCCGACTCGGGGCTTGATCTCACGACCCTGAGATCCGTGACCTGAGCCGAAATCAAGAATCGGACGCTTAACAGACTAAGCCACTGAAGGACCCCAGGAAATCGAAAATTTGGTAGAAATAGCAGTAAAATCAATGTCAAAATTGTGTATGGCAACTAATTTGGCAGAAATTTTAATTAAGAAAATGTAAACGCAAATAAGGTATTTGCTATGTGAGGTTTTCTTTTCTGATATACCAAATTTTGATTAGAAGAAATTCAGTGATTGTATTTTTCTCAGATGAGAGCTTTTAAGGTAATTTCCTTTTCCTCTTTGTATTAAATATC
>NW_028057134.1:0-399 GCF_054177405.1 Leptonychotes weddellii
ATCCTTTCAGACATCCATGAAGCATTCCTTGTAGCGAGGGCACCATCCCCAATCTACTGACCATGTAGCTCCTTCTCTTTCTCTGGAGAAGGCAGCCTTAGCCAGGTGGCGCTCCTTCATTATTATCACGGAGCTGGGAATAGAGTGTAGATGAGAAGAAATTAACTTAATGGCCTTTACTCCATTGAATGTAAATGGTTGGCACTCAGTATATGATTGTTGAACTTAATGGAACTATTTATTTAGTCTTCTAGGATTTGTTGTAAAAATCTAAATATCCCAAGAGAGAAACTACCTTGAGCTTGTGTCCATTTCTTCATGAGAAAGCATCTTGATTTGTCCACTTCAATGATACTTTGGAACATCTACTGTGGACTAGGCACGGTGCCTAGGGGATTG
>NW_028057135.1:0-399 GCF_054177405.1 Leptonychotes weddellii
TCCTAGGCCTGGCTGGATATGGTAGACTATGGGTTCCTAATTTTCCTCTATGAACTTACTGAAATTTCAGATCCCAAACCCTTTCCTTGGGAAGACAAACATGAATAAACAAGAATAAAACAAGCACTACAAGAGCCACCTGCTTCAGGGCCATCTAACTACTCAAAACCTTCCACTTTGTTTGTGCATGAAAGAGATACCAGAGCCCGGGGAGTGTTTGCTCAGTCAGGAACACGTCAGTGGACATCAGCCTATTGCCTGTTCCTGCGGACAGCCTGGCTCTGTTGCTCACGCCTACCCCAACTGCCCTACAGCTACGACTACAGCTGCAGAGGTGGTGGAAGCCTCAGCAGATTCGACCCTAGGAAATGACATTTATTCACAAACTTTACACTCTGT
>NW_028057136.1:0-14844 GCF_054177405.1 Leptonychotes weddellii
TTTTTTTTTTTAATTTATCTGAGAGAGAGAGGGCACAGAGACAGAGTGAGAGGGAGAAGCAGACTCCCCGCTGAGCAGGGAGCCCATCACGGGGCTCGATCCCAGGACCCTGAGATCACGACCCGAGCCGTAGGCAGATACTTAACCGACTGAGCCACCCAGGTGCCCCCACTTCTGCTCGTCTTTTAAGTCTCAACCTCAGATCCCAAGCTCTGAAGGGACTAACCTCACACCCAGATGAGGTCAGGGACTCTTGTCTTTATGAGTATTATGGCACATGTTCCTCAACCAGAGGATGTAACACTTGCAAAGTTATTTAATATTTGTATGCCACACCCCGATCGAGAACTCCTACCTGTCTTGTCCATCTTCGTGTACGCCGAGCACAGCATTGACGAAAAAGCTTTCCATGCGCGTTTGTGGGGTAAATAAAGTAGTGTTGTGCCGATGGGATTCCAGAGTCAAACCCTTCCCTCTGCCCAGTGCCGCCTCTGGTAAATCCCTCCGACTGGGTGGGGTTGGAATATAAAGCAACAGGGGGAAGGGGGGGGCCACTCCCGACCCCCAATTAGAGCTAAGCCCTCTGTCCCTGCAGCTCCAGGAGGGGCTTCTAGGGCCATGATTCAATCCAGCCACGTGGACCATAACCACGTCCCCATGAACCTGTGAGCTCCCCAAGGACAGGAACCAGGTCCTTATTCATCTTTGCATCCCTCAAACGTAGCCTCACACCTCTCCTAGGGAAGACACTTATTATTAATATTGGTTGAATAAATAAACAAATCAAAGAATAACCCGTCTCACCTACTTGAGCCTGCTTTTTCTGTGAAAGGAGAATTATTCACCCCTCAAGGCTTACTTCATAAGGTTGCCATAAAAATGAAAATGAGATTAGGTGTTTCCTTAATTTTAAAATACCACTAAATGTAAGATTCACATTTCTTTTTTTTTAAAGATTTTATTTATTTGAGAGAGAGAGAGAGAGTGCACAAGCAAGGGGAGGGGCAGAAGGAGAGGGAGAAGCAGACTCCCTGCCAAGCAGGGAGCTGACTCAGGACTCCATCCCAGGACCCCAAGATCATGACCTGAGCCGAAGGCAGACGCTTAACAGGACTGAGCCACCCAGGCGCCCCAGATTCACATTTCTTTATACCTACTTTTTTTCAGTGGAGGGGAGAGACCACATTAATTATTATCATTATTATTTAGTATACTTTTTAATTTTATAGAATTTTTTATATTAAAATTATTATGATTAACTATAAGATTCACCCCAACTTCAAAATGCTAAAATGGAAGTGTGTGCATTGACGAATTGAAGAAATGCATTAAGATGTGTGAGAACATAAAGCAAATGATTTGTGTTTACTGGGGGAGTGTATTAAAAAGACAGATTCTAGACTATTACTGTTGGCAATTCTAATTCAGGGGCTGTTTTGTAAAGATGCTCCAGGTGATTCCAATGGGCTGTCCAGTTTGGAAACTGGTCTCAAAAAAACCCCATAAAATTCCCCCTGTTCTTTTCTAGGGAGGAAACTAAGAATGGTAGAGAGCCTGTAATCTGTCCAAGGTCACACACGGCAGTGCCTAAGCTCTGACTCAGGACTGGCTTCCCAGCGCTTTCCCCAGGGGCTTCCCACCAGACCATCCTGCCTCCTTCTGGCTCTGGCTCAGGCTTTCCCAGATCCTGATGACCCCAACAGTTCCCGACTCCAGACATCATCATCTATTTTCCAGAAGGAAAGTCAGTGTACAAATTACCCATGGGAAGAGCTGATCACAGCAGGGAGCTGGTCTAGGGGATTCCTGTTGGGGAATGATCGTTCCACACACAAAACTGGTTTTACTTCCCTTAGGGTCTAGCAACCCTTTTACTCCACATACCAAAATACACTCCCCTTGGGTTTCTGCTTTCAATGACCTCTGTTTTCAGCAATGTTAGCACTAAAAATCAACCCGGCAGGCATTCAGCAGTGGGTAGGTGTGGTTGGCCTTAGTGTGAAACAAAATGCAAGTCACCATAAATTAAGGATCTCAGAAAGCCCCGGGTATGCTCGGATTTGGAGCTTCTGGAAAGGAAGGCCACGTGCAAGGGTGAACAGAGACTGGCCGAACCTTCTGGACAGCACTGCTCCCCTAGCCTGGCCAGTGGGGCCAGATCCTGGGGCCAGGATAGACGCAGACGCAGGAGAGACACCTCCAATGGTCCCCACTGCACCGAAGCATTAGGGCTTTGAAGACACGCTTCACTTTGAATTTAGTTTCTGTATCTGCGAAACATCCGATTGTGTTGAGCTGGATTCCTTTGGTCCCTTTGTTTCTAACTCCCAAAAACCCTTTGCAGACAAAAGCTCCTTTGACAGGCCTGACACAGAGAGCAGATGTATCTGGGCTGTCCTGGCGGAAGCAGGGCAAGGTCCAGAGCTCGGGTCTCGCTGGGACTCAGTAGAACCCCCCTGGTTCCATGGAACACAGCAACTCTGCAGAGGAAACGCTCAAGTCCCTTCCCATCATGAGGTCATGATGCTATGAGTCTAACTGACCGCACATGGAAATTCTGGGCATAACTGGAAAGTTGGGGTCACACCGGGCTCTGCCTTCAGTCCCATGCCTGAGCCAGGACGGGCAGGCTTGCAGCTGCCTGCCTGAAATAAACTGGTCATAAGCATAAATGTTACCTTCATTAAGTGTGTTTACATTCTAGGGAGGGACACTGCCCAACCTTCAGTTCTGGTGCAGAAATCAGAGGTATTAGCCCCTCTTGGGAGGATTCCTGGCAGCTGGGGTGCAGGCTGAGCCCTCCTTCGGAAGTTTGCCATCCTAGGTACAGGGAGACAGAGCGTGCGTGGAGAGGCGAGAGATTGCCCTAAACTGTAGAGCTGCCACGGATCTTGTATTTTCTTCAAAGTACACTGAAACTTTACTCAGCCTTAAAAGAAGGGAAATTGGACACCGGCTGGAGCATGAAAGAAACTCGGAGACTTACAAATACCGTGTGATTGCACTTATATGAAGTTCAGAGCCCGCTCGAACCACTACTCTCTGCCAGTCGTTAGGTGTATCGTCTAGGGAAACCGGGACAGCAGTGGGCTCATAACGTGAAGAAGAGAAGCTGTGAGAAACGGCACTGACTGAACGCTCCCCCCGCCCCATCCGTCAGTTTCTTTCTCAGCTTCCACACAGGAAATCCACTCGAGCCTCTGCTGGTGTGACGGCTTCTTCTTCCTCACAGAGGAGCCGCTAAATGCCCTGTCCCAGGTGACCCTGCCTTTGGGGGGAGGCTCAGCATTCGCATCCAGTCCAACTCAGGGGCCGAGTCAAGCCCCTCCGTGGCCCCGCGTGGTCTGCAGACTAGATGCATGCGCAGGTGGGGACGTCCCCACCGGGACCTGGCCTGGGGAGGTGCTCGGCCAGGCCACGCCCTTCGTTCTCCTCATTCCCGTCCTGGGGGGCGGCTCGCACAAACCCAGCGGAGACCAGGCCTCGGAGCAGCGCCGTGGCGGGCCTGAATCGGTTCAACCCCACAGTGAAAGGCTGCATCTCATCGGATCCTGGCAGGAGGGGCCCCCAGCGCTGCCCCCGTCCCCCCACCTGCCTTCCGCCACCCCTGCACGCAGGTCTCGTGCTCCCAGAGTGTGACCAGCCGCTGACAGAAACAGCTCCTGCCTCGGGGAAGCGGCAAACAGTGTGGCTTCTGGGACGTGTCCTGGAGACCAGCTGGCCAAGGACGTGACCCCAGCAGACCACAGTCAAGGTCTGGTGCACATGAGAGCGCCAGGGAAAGGGTTGGAAACTGTGCCCACTGCTTCTGGGACACACACAGCCGCAAAAAGGAAAGCAGCATCCGTTACCTGAATGATCACACAGAATAAAAATGTGCAGAGTGAATGCAGCGGGGACTGACTCCCGGCCTGCCCCTTCGAGCCCCCTCCCTCTTCCCCGTCGTAAACACTGTTAACACTTGGTGCTTTTCGTTTTAGGCTCTGGGCTTTTTTCTTTGCATTTACATATGTGAGTGTGCATGCGCACATGTGCACGTGCACGCACGCGCGCACACACATCTTTTTTCTCTTCCCCCCCCCATGAATGTCTTTAAATCTTAGGTTTCTCCTTGAAGAGAACCTGACTCATGCTTTTCTATCATAAAATGTGTAATGATTATCATTCTCCAGAAAGCAATAGGATGGATGTAGAGGCCGCCCTCCAGTTGTGGCCGGGGACTGTGAACCCGAGGGCTTTAGTTTGTTTTGGTGGGGACACAGTTCCGTCACTCTTCTGTTCATGCATTTCTTCCAAACAGTGCCTGGTACCAGACCCTCCTGCAGGAGAGAGAATGGGGCTCCCACATAGCCCCTCTCTTAGACCTCACTGACTTGGGTGGGCGGTAGCGACAAGCATGGAGAGCGCAGGACAGTCGCTCTGATGGGGAAGGAGGGTGTGATGGAGCGGCTCAGAGGTGAGGAGTGGAAGTCAGGGAGGGCTTCTCAGAGGAGGTGGCAGGGGGGACATGAACACAACCCACCGATAGGAGCTTCCAGCCCCCAGAGGGCAGGGCATGCACTTCACCCCTACGGTGCTCAGCACACAGTTATTATGTCATAAATATTGAAATGCAAACAAGTGTATGCCTAGTGAGGAATGATCCAAGTTAAATATGCACGTAAAGCCTGTGGATCAGCCTGGTGCCTGGGAGCAGTCCACAAATGTAGCTGTTTGTTTTCCACCTGCACCTGTATGGGAGCAACGTGAGTTCGGTACCAATCCCTCTGCCGGCTTGTGTGAACACCACAAACACCAGCGCCTTTGACCCCTGGGAACACTGTCCCCATCTCCCCATTTCACAAATGGGGCAACGGAAGCCAAGACTGACCCAGCCAGCAGGTGCCAGATCCAACTGGCTCTGAACAGAGAACAGGTGGGAGAGGTACGAGAAGGTCTGGGCCTCACCAGGAGAGGTAGCTTTGAACTTGGCCTGGAGCTTCCAGATGGCTCTGCAAAAAGGGAGACAGGAAGCTAGAGGCTCACGGCAAACACAGACATACGTTCTACATCCCTTCACCTCTGCCAGCCCAGCCCGCGGCCCCCCCTCATTTAACCTGCACCCACTCCAGCATAATCACCAGCAAAACAGAGTCAAAGGAGCCAGGGTCTCTCCTCGTTTTGCCATCTGTGATGGCCCATCCCCTTCAAAGAGAGGGACAACTCAATTTCCTTGATGCTTCTTAACAGCGCGAGCCAGGGGCCGGGTGCTGTGCAGCTTTGCAGCTTTCTCCAGCTTCCAAGGCCCTCTCCCTGCTCTGAGGCCGTCTGGTGCTGGTGCCTCCGCAGTGGGGCTACTTGGGACGCTGCCCCTGGGGGCTTTCGGCCACACACGAGGCAGCCCACACCCCAACACCACCATAAACACGTAGGAGGACTGGAAACATCGAGAGCCAGTGTTAATGCAGGGCCAAGGGTGGAAGAATGGAGCTTGAACCCTCAGGTGCCAGAAATAGAGGACAAACTCCGCCAGAGGTGAAGGAAAAGCGATTCAGCGGGAGCTGGACAGAAACCAGAGGCAGACTGGACCCCAGGGGCTGGAGGCTGGAATGTCAGTGCCCACCCAGGGGGGCCGATGTCCCAAATATCTGGCTAGCGCCAAGCGCACCTAGGAGTCTGGGCCTTGCTTTCATAACCTCACCAGACGGCAAACCCAGCGGACACTCTGGAATGCTCTGTTCTCGTACAGAGTTTTCTGCATTTGGTCGCCCCTCCCTCCCCTGAAAATGCTCCCTCCCCTGACTTCCACCCCCATTCTCCTGGTTTTCTCTCATGCTCCCTGAAATGTCCATTTTCTCTGGGATTTGTGAAAAACCTTCTTTCCCTACAGATCCCATTCACTACCATGGCCCCCTTTGCCATTTCTGAGCAAGCCCCCTGCCTTCCGAGAGCCGACACCTTCTTCTCTGCCACCAGGCAGCACGGCCCACCAACCTTCACGAATGCCCAGGAATTAGCCTCGTGCCAGGAGCAGCTTTAACCCGTGAGTGAGGGTTGGGGCACGGATACCCCAGCTTCCACAGCCCCTAGCCTGGGGAATTCCGGCGCCTGTCTTCCCAGGGTTCCCCACGCAGTTCAGGTCGGCGCATCCCCTGTGGCCTGAACATCACACATTTTATCGGCTGTCCTGCCTCACCCCCATTATTTCTCTCCTCACTTACTAATAATCCTTACACCTCCCAGTCGCTGGGTTCACTCATGCCTCCAGGGAAACCCAAAGTGAGACGCTCCTCACGCTCAAACCTTCATGCAACCACCATTTCCCCAAAATCAGACAACCTCCTGTTCATCCCATCTCCATAGATGGCGTCCCCTTTCATCTAGTCCGAGCCAGAAATCTAGTGCCTTTGGGCTGCTTCCACGCCAGCTTGGCCTCAGTGTCTTAATATCCCTCGGCTCCAAGCTTCCTTCCATCCCTCTTCACAACCTCAGTTAAGACCCCAGTTCCTCCACAGCCTCGCCTTGTCTTCCCACGTCCAGTCTTGCCCTTCCATCTTCCACACTTATTCTCCGGCTATTTCCAAAATGGCAGTTGTTCCACTTATTTCCTCCGATTCAATTCTTCCAGAGCCTCCCTATCACTAAGGAGAAACCCCACACTGTCCAGTGGGACATTCGAAGGCCTAAATACGTGTACCCATGCCTCGAGCATGGGCCTGGCCCGTCCTCTGCCTGAACCACGTCTCCGTCAGAGCACCTGTCGGGTGTCGTAGTAACTACGTGTCTGCTCAGCTGTCTCCCCAGCTAGACTTGTGCAGGACACCTCCACACAGCTTCTTCCTCACTGCACCCCAAGCCACCAGAAAATCACCCGGCACATCATAGGAATTGAATAAATGCACTTGAACCGACCAGTGAAAGAATCAGTGAATTTGAATGCAATAAACCCTTGCATATGTTTTTATTCACCCAACATCTTCACCCCTCTCAGTGTCTGGGGATCCTCTAACTTCAGAGCTTAGTGGGAGGCAAAAACACCCCTCGGCAGGTGCTGAGTATGTGAGGGTCTTGCTTTCCCAGACTCCCTTGCAGCTGGTCCTGTGACTGAGGCTCTGCCAACTGGACCCGGGGCTGGTGGGACCAACGGTGGGCCTCAGGGTGAGAAAGGCAGGGAAAGGAGGCTCCCGATGCCAAACCCCCATCTGCCTGTCTCTGTATGCCTCGCTCTGTTTCTCTCTTCTTCTCTGATTCTCGCAGTCTGTGTGTGCATGTGTCTCTGTCTCTCTGTCCTTCCCTCTGGCAGGGCCGCCGTGGAGGTATCCAGAAGGTGCTGCTTTGATACAGATGGGGCCCTGCTGCTGCAGTGAAGGCAGCTCCTGGTGCACACAGAGAAGCCAGCTCACACGGGTCTGCCCCAGACCAGATCCGTGCCGCGGTTCGGACACTGTTGCTGGAAGCTGAGCTCCAAGCAGCTTCTCCAGGCCCCCCATCGATCCTGTCAGGGAAACTCCTCTCTTGCATAATCAGCCAGAGCTGCTTCTATTGCTCACAGATAAGAACACTGACTAAGACATTAGGAGAGCTGCTTATAGATTTATGAAAATTAAAATTTTAAATATCTTTAGAATTGGTGAGAACGTGAGAGATCCTCAGAGAGTAGCTAACACAACGCCCCAGTCTGACAGTTGAAGGACTGAGACTCCAATCCTTGCAGCTCAGGAAGACTCAGCCCCATCTGGAAACCAGAACTTCGGACTCCCACAGGCCCCACCAGGGGCTCGCTTCCTGGGAAGCCATAGTTGACAACTTCCTAGGAACAGACGTCCAGTTGGAAAAGAGGAAGGCAAATTGAAACAAGGAGATAGCCCTCCCCACCTGTGAGAATGGCACAAATCTGGAAGCAGTGCCAATACCAAATGCTGGCTAGGATTTGGAGCAACGGGGACCCTCGATTACCGCTGTGGGGGGGGACACAAAATGGCGCAGGTACTTTGGAGACAGTTTGGCAGTTTTTAATAAAACGAAACAACCTCTTACCATACGATCCAGCAATTGTACTCCTTGACATCCACACACAGGAGTTGAAAACATGTTCACACAAAAACCTGACACAGATGTTTATAGCAGCTTCATTCCTAATTGCCAAAGCTTGGAATCAACCAGGATGTCCTTCTGTAAGTGACTGGAGAAGTAAACTCTGGTTCATCCAGACAGTGGAATATTATGTAGTGCTAAAAAGAGATGAGCTATCAGGGTATGAGAAGGCATGGAGAAGCCTTCCATGTGTAACCCGAAGGGAGAGAAGCCAGTCTGAAAATGCTGCGTACTGTCTGGTTCCACCCATGTGACATTCCGGAAGAGGCAAAGCTACAGAGACAGGAAAGAGATCAGTGGTCGGAGGGGTTAGCGGGGAGGGAGGAACGAAGAGGTGGAGCCCCGAGGATTTTTAGGGCACAGAGGCTACTCTGCGTGACACTGTCATGGTGAATGTGTGTCATCATACGTTTGTCCACACCCCTAGAATGCACAACACCAAGTGTGAACCGTAACGCAAACTATGGACTCAGGCTGATAATGATGTGTCGATGTAAGTTCATCAGTGGTAACAAATGTACCCTCTGTGGGGGGGGGGATGCTGACAGTGGGGGAAGCTGGGTGGGGGGGGCAGGGAGTAGATGGGAAATCTCTGTACCTTCTCCTAAATTTTGCTGTGTACCAACAACTACTCTAAAAAAATAAAGTCCTGATGAAAAAAAATTGTTTAAGTAATAGAAGAGGCTGGTAGGTTTAAAAAGATTTGAGAGACACACCCATTAGAAAGAAAAAGAAAGGAAGGAAGGGAGGAAGGGAAGAGGGAAGGAAAGAAGGGGGCAAGGGAGGGAGGGAGGGAGGGAGGGAGAGAGGGATGGCATTGGTTAGTCAGGGAAAACATGCACCCCAGAAGCAGAGAATTTTGAGAAAGCAGCCTTGGCCTGTTGAAGAGTCCACCCCAGCAGGTTAAGTGAAAAGCAAGTGGCTGGGCTTCTGTCAGGGAAGAGGGTGCGTCTGGGGCTGTCGAACAGGGAATGCGGCTCAGCGACAGAGACTTGCACCGGCTGGGGGCTGGGCAGCCACCTTGCGCAGTGTTCCCCCCCCAGGGCCACCTCCTGGGGCTCTCTGAGCCCTCCCACGGCGGGCCTGCTGGCCTGAGCTGCCTTCTTCTGGGAGCCCCTCCGCATTGCCCAGCCTCAAAAACCAAACAGAACTGGTCAGAGGAGCCAACTCCAGCTTTTCCAGGCGGAAAGCTGAATCTAGCTGCAGCTAGACAGAGAAAATGTGTGCACATGACTCGCAGACTACTCAGGGCAAATGGCACGAGGGGTTATTTATTAGAATTTCACTCTGGATTGCGACACCACCCTTCAGATCACCTCTGCGGTTGTGTAACCTCTGCCCTATAAATACAGAGACACTCCTGCCTCTGGAAGCTTCTGTCGGCTCAGCCTCCGAGGAGCCTCTCTGCCTTCACCGGGCATCCCGGCCCAGCCTGCCAGGCACCATGAGGGTCCTCTCCTTCCCGCTGCTGATTCTGTGCCTCCTCTGCTCCCACCTGGCCCCAGGTGAGCTTTGAGACCCTGTTCTTGCACCCTTGCCCTGGGCCAGGAATTCAGGGTTTGAGTCTGAGGACAGCTGCCCCTTGGGTCCTGGGGGTGAAGTGGCAGAGAAGCATCCCCGAGGCTGAGGGGCGGGCGTGGGCAGACTGTGATGGGCAAGCCTGCTGAGCCGGGGGCCTGGGGCTTTCCCCCGAGCCCCAGGGACGAGCCCGCTGGGAGCACCCCAGGCTGACTCTCCCCAGCCCGCAGGGCAGCCCAGCCGCAGGAGTGACAGACCCAGGTCTCCCTCCCTGACTGTGCTTGGGGCTCCATGCCCTCGGTGCTTGGCAGGGATCGGGGCCCGTCGCAGGCAGCTCCAGCATCCCCCGTCTCCGTCTTTGTCCCGGACATCTAGAAATCATCCTACGTGGAAGGGGACCACGTACTCTGGCTCCTCACATTGAGAGGCCAGCTTCCTATCCAGGGGTGAGAGGTGTAGGCTGCCAGCCCCAGCTCACCCCCGTCACTGGGTGGGGCCTCCCAGGTGGCCCGCGGTAAGCAGGTGCACCTGCCCCTCCCACGAAGCCAGCTCACCCTGCACCTTTGACTCACTTCATGCTCGGGCGCTCAGGGGTGCACAGGTGGTCTTCAGTCTTCCCTGGGAAGTCCTCTCGTGTTCTGCGGAGTGGGAAATCTCCCCAGGGCACAGGAGGGAGCTTTCTGTCGGGCCGGAAGGGGGCAGCTCCCCTGGGTCAGAACAGCAGCGTAAGAGGAGGTGGGACGCTGCAGGTGGATCCAACTGGGGGACATGTTCTATCGTGGCCTCGAGCAAATCATACAGCTGTCTCATCTGCAAAATGAGGGGGCCATGGCAGGGAGCATTTAGAGCATGAAAGCTCCAAAGTTCCCTAAAAGATCCGACGGTGCTTCTCTGCATCATAGAAATCTGCTACATTTTCTCCAAGGACGACTCAGTCCCCCCATCTGGAAACTGGGTAGGAAAGTATTCTAATGCAGAGTTTTAAGTTCCCAGCTGGGACCCATTCGAGGGGTGGAGAAATCAGTTTAGTGAGTCGCCACCATGTTTTTTCAAAGAACCAACAATACGAGTGCATGCTGCCCAGGGAGGGCACATGCGTCTTATCCCACTCTGACTTCAGCTGCGTGCGTGCCCGTGTGCGTTCACACCGAGGGGCCCTGCAAAATGTCTGACTGCAGTTCAGTTCAAGCTCAGAAAAGCTCGAGAGCCACTATATTAACTTGAAGAGTTACGTTCAGTCAGTCACCTCGACAGATGACTACAGGCATCTCATTCAAAGCAGAGAATATTAAAGTGTTTCCGAGGCTATGCAGGAACAACCAAATGTACTAATCATTCCGCATAGCAATATTAGCTAACGTGATGGAACGCTAAGTATACACAGGACTCACTCAGACACTCCCAGGAGAAGCTACTCTACGCTGACAGCACGCAAATCCTGTCTGCACAACACTGATTCTCCCTCTGGGGACAGGACCAAGTTTATGTTAAGACGGGAGCCGAGTGCTGCTTCTAGAAGGTGCTGCTTGGGTCCCAGCCTCACACTGGGATTCAGGCTGAGCCCTCACAGGGGATCAGTTCACTCCCTTTTCTGAGTGAGCCATTAGGGCTCGTCTACTCACCCATGAGGAAACTGAGGCCCACATGCCCCGAGGTGAATGGTGGTTGTGTCACTGCTGGAAACCATGACTGGACATTCTCTTTTAGCAGTTTTTATCTCTATCAAAAAAGGGGCCGCCTTTTGTTTTATACAAATCTTATTTCTGCCCCTTTTATCTTATAGAAATCTTATTTCTGTGAACACAGAATGATGTCCAAATGACAAGGCAGCTCGGGTCCCCTGCATCAGCTGGATGAGAACCCAGCCGAGGGGTTTAGAAATCAGGATCGTTTGGGGCTGCTCACTCACTGATTCCACAAATATTTAGTTAACAGCTACCGTGTGCAGGCATTGCCCTGGGGAAGGGGAAGAGAACACAGCCCTTGAAAGCATGACCTGATGTTCTAGAAGCAGAGCATGACAAGAAACCCAATTTTATAATTAATTATCTAATTACCATTGTGTTGTGAAATGCCACTAAGTACAGGGTGCTGAGGGAACGTGTGGCAAGGGGACTGACCTGGTCTCGAGGGGCCAGGAAGGTTTTCCTAAGGGAGCTGAGAAGGGAAGGAAAGATGGAAGTCATTTTGGTGTTCATGGTATTTAAAAAAAAATTTTTTTTTTTTACTTCCTTCTTGACATTAAAAACTCAGGATGTGTCACATAAAATTCAGATTTGTATCTTCTCTTAAGAACACAAGCAAATGAAGCCTGAACCCTGGGTACAGCAACTGTGAGCTGTAGCAACTGAACCCCCCTTCACTGCAGACCCCACTGCTCCCTATCGCTCGGCCTTAGCCTACTTCGCCAACTTTCCCTATCTGTCTGGCTGCTGTGGGCACGCGGATTTGTGGGCCTGAGTTAGAAACTAGTGAAAGGAGAAGGGCAGGTGGGAATAAAGACAAACCAGACAGAAAGGCTATCGGGTGTGAAAGCCCAGAGAGGAAGGGAAATAAAACCCTGAAGCTCTCACTTTTACCTTAGTCCCCCCTCTCCCCAGACCCGTATGGGGAAGGAAGAACCATTATCCTCGTTTTGTGGATAAATAATTTGGCCGAACTCACAGGACTGCTAACAGGCAGAGTGAGGACTCGAACGCAGGCCATCCGCTCCGACGCCGGGGCTGCCGAGTGTCCAGACAGAGAGGAGTCATGGGGGCAGGAGGCTCTGGGGCCTCGCTGAGTGGGGTCTTCTGCGGCAGGAAACCATCCGGGTGTGTGTGGGCCCCAAAGATTTTTAAACTGGGAGAGGGACAGAATCAGAAATGCCTTCTTTTAGAGACTGTATTGGCAGCGTGGAGGCTGACTGGGGGAGAGCAAAGTGGACCCAGGGACGTGGGGAGGATGTTCTGTTTCAGCTACGCCTTTTCCCAGGTGGTTAGCGCTTCCCTAGAGCAAAGCTAACCAAACCCACTGAGAGAGGCATGGACCACTCCTCAATACCCTTCCTTCCTTTCCTTCCGGGACACCATGGGCACTCCTGGGCGTCTGGGCCTCAATTTCCCCACCTCTAAAATGAAGGTTTGGGCAAAATGACTCCCCGCTCGCACATTCTGTGACCCTCAGAGTCTGCCCTGCCTTGTCCACACCTGAGTGTCTCACTCTGTGATCCCCACCCCAACCTGCTTGCCCGAATTCCTTTCACCTGCCTGACCTCTGGCAGCCACCACCAAGAATGTGTCTCCTATGGCCTCTGGGTCCCGTCGAGAAAAACATGCCCCCCCTCCCCCCGCCTCAGACACAAAGGCCCTGCGGCCACCAAACCAAGCTTCGCAGAGGCCCCTGGTCAGCATCACACGGGAAACTGAGCTGTGCTCACAAAATACCACACGTGGCGCTTTACAGTTGAACAAAGCAGTTCTATGAATGTCATCTCACTAAATGTCCCAGCATCTCTATCACGCAGGGACCTACTATCATCCCCATTTTACAGATTTTTTTTTTTTTTGGTAGTAAATCTCAGAAAAGTTGACTCTCAAATACCCAGCCGACAAATAACAAGAACTTGATTCCAGCTCTGGTTCCAAACCCCACATTCTCTCCACACGCTTCCCCAAGACCTCTGGATGTGTCACCAGGCACACGGGTGGATCTTAAGAATAATCTAGGCAGAATTGAATCAAAACTCTCATGAACTTCCAAGAGGCATTGCTGATTTTCAAGGCGGGAGTTGGCGAGCAGGGACCCCATGGGCTACGTGCCTGTGGAAGGGGGCCTCCGGTCTTTAGTTTTATTCCAGTTCAGTTTGGAATTTTGTTACTTGTTTTGCAGGAGTGGCCTGTGTATTTGATTTTGTCCCCAGATAGCTTAAGAAGATTCATAGAGGGGCCCCTGGGTGGCTCGGTCAGTTACGCTTCCAACTCTTGATGTCGGCTCAGGTCATGACTCAGGGTCGTGAGATCGAGCCCCGAGTCGGGCTTGCACTCAGCAGGGAGTCTGCTTCTCTCTCTCTCTGCCCCTCTCTAAAATAAATAAATAAAATCTTAAAAATAGGAAGAAGAAGATGCATAGAGATGAAGTTGGATCCTCTCTAGCCTCCGCCGATGGCTTGAGCACCAGCATCACTCCTAAGTGTTTCGATGCCCCAGCGGCAGGGAAGCCTCTTGCTGGCGGGCAGCCCTTCCCCCGGCATGACTGCCAGCCACCACCTTGTCCTGAGCAGGGAAAGAGCCTCAGCTGACTTGCTGAGGCCCAGAGGGCTCCGATCAGCTGATTCTGCACCTAGGACCAGGCTCCCGCCACTTCCCAGCACCGCGTCCCCATACGCCTCAGTAGGTGTGGGGCTCTGCGGCCAGAGGTGGGAAAACCCAGATTGCATTCTTTGTCTCTGTGTATCTGCGCGTTTGTTTGCTCCTCACGCATCTCAGACTGCTCGGTCCCACAGGTCAGGTGTTCCAGATCCTGCCCTTTCCGAGAGCCTCCTGCCCTTTTCCTGCAGGTTCCTGGTAAGGAAAGGGGGCGCGGATCCTGGCAGGGGGCGAGTTGGGGCCTCATAGCTTTTCCAAAAATGCTTATCATTTTCACAATTCACTCTCGCCTCAGCCTGGTGGTTTTTTAGCCCAAGACATTTATAATTTAGTCAACAGCTCTCCAGTTTTGCCTTCCAGCACTGTTCCAAAACCTCACTAGTAGCTCTGATCGGATGACACGAAGGGGACCTTGGTGCCCACACTTCTGAGCAGGACAGAGAATGAGCTCCGTTAGCAACCTGCTCACCACACTTCCATTCCCGGGATCCCCCCCACCCCCCGCTCCCTGTCTACTGTTCTCTGCACCCATTTCCTACCGAGTTTCCCGCCACTGAATCCAACCGTCCTTCTTTCAACCAACACCGGTTATCGCCCCTGAGTAGAGCGACAGTTGGTGTTGCCCCTGCATTGAGGTGGGATTTTGGACAATCTGGCTGTAACTGGCTCAATAAATGTACACGTGCAAGAGTCCCTATTTTCGCCACAAGCATAGAAACTGGCACAAACCTGCTTTCCCAACAGGCCTGCCTCCGCTCCTTCTCACCCCCTCGTTCTTACCTAGAAGCGACTTTTCTCTCTCTTTTTTTTTTATTCTTATGTTAATCCCCATACATTACATCATTAGTTTTAGATGAAGTGTTCCATGATTCATTGTTTGTGCATAACACCCAGTGCTCCATGCAGA
>NW_028057137.1:0-8623 GCF_054177405.1 Leptonychotes weddellii
TGGATTTTATGAACTTGAGGAATGTTCCCTCTATCCCTATACTCTGAAGAGTTTTAATCAGGAAAGGATGTTGTATTTTGTCAAATGCTTTTTCTGCATCAATTGAGAGGACCATATGGTTCTCTCTCCTCTTGTTAATGTGTTCTATCACATTGATTGATTTGTGAATGTTGAACCACTCTGGCATGCTGGGGATAAATCCCACTTGTTCGGGGGGGAGGGTAATCATTTAACTGAGGGTTTTAGAGGGGAGGGGGATGGGGGGATGGGTTAGCCCGGTGGTGGGTATTAAGGAGGGCACCTATTGCATGGAGCACTGGGTGTCATACGAAAATAATGAATCATGGAACATTACATCAAAAAACTAATGATGTACTATATGATGACTAACATAACATAAAATTAGATTAAATTTAAAAAATAAAAAATAAAGGAACCTACGAGCCGATCAATTAAACATATGCATTTTAACAAGGACGGACCCCAGAGAAGTAACTCCAAAGATGAGGATCCCAAACACCATGGATAGACTGTTCTTTCACCTTGCTCTGCTCTATGACCCTCCAGCAATCCCCCTTCACCTGGGATGAGACTTCTTATGTGAAGGCAGTTATTCACCCTTTCCTAATCCTCTTCTTTCTCTTTTCATATCCCTCCCCCACACTCAGTGGGTTGGTACCTATCCAAAAAATAAAATCTCCACACACCCTCTGATCAGCTATGGTGATTTCACCTCCTGCTTCACACAGAGAGACAGCGGGTAGTCTCATATTTGTTCCAGAACCAGCACTGATGTCCCAGCATTGCTGCATCCTGTGTCTATGACTCCCCTCCAGCCTCCTGCAGCCTTCTGCACATAGACAAATCCCTTTTCCTTTCTGTTCTTAGTGCCATACCGTAGTTTAAGACCCCATCACCACACACCTGGATCACTACAGAAGCCTACTACCATCTGTCTCTCTCTCAAAACTCTCCTCTCCTCAGCTCATACCTTACCTTGCAGCCAGGTACATGATTCTGTAACCCAGGGGTGATCCTCTCCACTCTGACACCCTTCAGAGATCTCTCACTGCCTGAAGACAACACTTACATGTTTTTGTACTGGCTTTGAAAGCTCTCTTTTTCACATTGACTCACCTTGGTAACCTTATCATCCCGTCCCCACACTTCAGAAAGGAAACAGCAAGCACAAGTGCCTATCTAGGTCTTCCCTCAATGGTTCTTCGAGTCTGGGATGCCTACACAGCACCCTCTGTCTATGAAAATGCTCTTCTTCCTTCAAGAGCCAATTCCCATGCTGCATCCTCCTTGAAGCCTTCCCAGAGCCTTGGTGCTCTCTCTCCCTCCTCTACATTCCCAGCACACTTGCTGTGAGGGCTTATCTCCTCTATTTTACAGGGTATCTGTGCTTATTTCTGGGTTCCCCCACAAAACTGAACCCCCTTAGGGCGCTTTGGCAGTCTAGCTCACCTTGCTCATCTCTGTGCTCCCCACAAAGCCTGGCACAGTGCCTGATAGAGAGAGCTCCATAATCTTCCCATGGAATTGAACTGCTTTGGGGGAGGAGGACCGGGGTCATTCAGGGTCCCCCACACCGCAGCATTCAGATCACCATACTCTTCAACTGGGCTCAAGGCTGGCCTCCTGACCAGACCATCAACTATGTTTCTAAAGAAATTCCATACTTCCTCCCTTTAGTTCTGGCCTCTAGAAAAAAATTAAAAAGCATATTACCTTCCACAGAAGGTGTGAGGCTGCTCTGCTTTCCTTCCACAGCTGAACTATATGGTGAAGCTAGAAAATATTCCGAGAAAAGTAAAAGAAATCAATTTTAGGTGCCTAAAAGGAGTGCAAGCCACTGTGTATTCACAAATCTTACAGACACCATGATAGAAAATCAGTTAACTATAACTAAATTCCATTAAAAGCTTTGCAAAGCAGAAATTAGAAGTTTTTCCATCATTAAATGAAAAAAACATGTTAACACTTGAAGGTTACATTATAATTTCTTAATCAAGATTTCCCATTTATGAAACACCTTGCTGTAATTGACAACAATTTGTCCAAGGTAACCCTGCTTCCACCTCTTTCCTAGCCACAGTGGATTGGTCCATCATGGGTACCTCACATGAGTTGGGCTGAGTAGTGCTTTCTCCAGATGCTACCCTCAGGATGAAAGTTGTTTAATCCAGTGGTGGCCTCACCCAGCTGCACAAATGATTTACTTTCAGGAGAATTTGGAACCAAATTGAGAAGTATATTTCATCCCTCTTTTCCCCCATTTTTCCTACTGTGACTACTAATTTTATATGTTAACTTGGCTTGGACATCATTCCCAGGTATTCAGTTAAATATTATTGTAGATGTTTCTGACATTTTGATATTTTTTAGAAAAGATTAACATTTAAATGAGTAGACTTTCAGTAAAGTAAATTACCCTCCATATGTGGATGGGCCTTTTCAAATCAGTTGAAGTCCTTGATTGAAAAAAGAGTGACCTGCTGGGAAAGTGAGTTCTATAGCAGACTGCCTTGAGACTCAAACTGCTACTCTTCCCTGGGTCTCTAGGGCTGGCCCACCCTGCAGATTCTGGACTTGCCAAGCCTCTGCAATCATGTGAGCCAATTCTTTAAATCTCTCTCTCTCTCTCTCCCCCACTCCCTTCCTCCACCCTACTATCTCTCCGTGATTCTGTTACTCTGAGGAACGCTGACTAATGCACCCATCTTGGAAAAAATGAAGCAGAGCAAAGAGAGATAGAATGATACTCCTCACCTAGTTCAAGTTTCTAACACCATAGTCCTGAGACACACATGCATTTCTTCCCTTGGGTTCTACAGAGTTTCTGACAAAGTAATCCTAATTTACTTCAAATATGGGTTCTGAAAAAAATTCTGTATTCAAGTAATTCTTGTAAAAATAACATTCTTTTTAAATTACGATTTATTCTATGGAATATTCTCTGTGTGCTTGAGAAGAATGTATTCTGCTGTTGTTGGAAGGAATGTTCTGTACATGTCTATTTGGCCATTTGGTCTACAGTTTGTTCAAGTGTACTGTTTCCTTATTGATTTTATGTCAGAATACTCTATCCATTTTTCAATGTGGGGTATTAAGTTCCCTACAACTGCTGTAATTTTTTCTATTTCTCCTTCAGTTCTGTTAATATCTGCTCTACATATTTAGGTGCTCTGATGTTGGATGCATAAATATTTGCAAGTGTTATATCCTCTTGATGAATTGACTCCTTTACCATTAGATAGTGACATTCTTTGTCTTTAGTTAAAGAGTTTTACTTAAAGTCTATTTTCTCTAAGTATAGCTATCCCTACTTTTTTTGGTTTTCATTGACATAGAACACCTTTTTCCATCCCTTAACTTTCAACCTACATGTATCCTTAAAGGTTAAGTCAGTCTCCAGTAGGTAGCATATTGTTGAATCTTATCACTTCATCCATTCAGACACTATGTACCTTTTGATTGGAGAGTTTAGTTCATTTATATCAGGATAACTAATGAGGATGTACTTCTATTGCCATTTTGTTGTCATTTTGTTCATTGTTTTCTGACTATTTTGGAGTTCCTTTCTTCCTGTCTTGCTGTTCCTTTGTGATTTGGTCATTTTTTGTAGTGATATGCTTTGATTCCTTTTTCTATATTTTTTGTGTATTTATCAGATGTTTTTCTTTGTGGTTACTAGGAAGCTTACATAAAACACTTTATAGTTATTTTAAGCTGATTACAACTTAGTGCATTACATACAATACTCAATACTCCTACTTTTACATCTCCTCCCCCCATTTTACGTTATTGATGTCACAATTTACACATTTTGGTTTGTTTATTCACTAACAGATTATTATAGCTATACTTATTTTTCATATTTTTCTTTTTAGCATTTGTTCTAGAGTTAAAAGTGATTTACACAACACCATTACAGTATTAGGCTGATCTGTGTATTTAATTATATATTTGCCTTTACCAGTATGTTTTATTTTTCATATGTCTTCATGTCGCTGATTAGCATTCTGTCATTAAATTTGAAGAGCTCCCTTTAGAATTTCTTGTAAGCAGGTCTAGTACTGACAGATTTTATCAGCTTCTGTTTTTTTTTTTTTTTTTTAAGGAAAGTGATTATCTCATCTTAATTTCTGGGTTCTCAAGTAGAGTATTCTTCCATGGCAGGCTTTTTCTTTCAGCACTTTGAATATATCATCCCCCTCTTCTGGTCTGCAAGGTCTCTGCTGAGAAATCTGCTAGTTTTATGGGGCTCCCTTATATGTGATGAGTCACCTTTCCCCTGCTGCTTTCAAAAGTCTCTCTTTTCCATTTGGCTATAATGTGTCTCAGTGACGATTTCTTTATAGTCAGTCGAGTTATTTGGGGTTCTGGATTTTGACGTTCATTCCCCACACCCACTGCCCCCAAAGTTTTAGGAAGTTGTCTCTCACAATTACTTTAAATTAGCTTTCTCCTTCTTTCTCTTTTATGTCCATCTGGGGCTCCCATAATGCCTATATTATTTTGTTTGTTGGTGTATCATAAGACCCATAGACTTTCATCACTCACTCATTTTTTTGTTCTTGCTTTTTATCTCTGACTAGATGATTTCAAATTATGTCTATGTGTTCACTAATTCTTTCTTCCACTTGAAGCTCTCTGTTGAATTTTTCAGTGCAGTCATTACATTATTCAGCCCCAGAATTTGTGTTTGTTTCTTTTCATGACTTCTATCTTTTCATGAAACTTCCTTTTGTTTACGTATTGTTTTCCAGATTTTATTTAATTATCTATCTTTTTTGTAGCTCACTGAATTTACTTACATAGACTATTTTTTATTTCTTTGTCAGGCATGCAGGTCTCCATTTCTTTGAGATCAGCCATGGGGGCTTTATTTTGTTCCTTTGGTGGTGTCATGTTTCCTTGATTTTTTTTGAAATTTTGCATTGCTATTGCCTTCACATTTGTAGAAGCTGCCACTTTCCCCAGTCTTTACTGACTGGCTTCAGAAAAAGATCTTTACCTGGCAGCCCAGTTAGAGATTCTGGGAAGTGTTTCAGACCTTTCCTAAAGATGCATTCCTTCTCCATACTCCTGACTCCTTCTTGGGGTGGAAGTCTTAAGATTGTGTGTCTTCTCTCAAACCTACAAACCAGACACAATTCTGAAAGTCTGCCATTTATTTACACTAGGGAAGTGCCCTGAAGTTTTCAGGGCTGTGTGCCATCTCCCAATTCAGCAGGATAAAGTTACTGCTGTTACCCATGCACTCTATCTAAGGAGGTCCATATCATCTGTGGTATAGTGGTGCTGGTCACAGAGAAGATGATACAATTCTGTAGTACCAAGACAAAATGAAAGCACTTAACAGTCACAGGCAAAGTAGATAATCATAAACATTAGCAAGGCCAGTATGGCAAACAAGAGACTCTGATCTGATGGATTTTGGCAAAAGCTAAGTAAACCTTAGTGTTCTTAGGGGTAAGATAAAAGAGCAGCCAAAGAGGGTGTGGTTATATATAACTAAATCAAGGATAAATGAGTATCTTAGTCAGTTTTGTCAGCTGCAACAAAAACGCCATAGAGTGGCTTAGATAACAAACATTTTTTTCCTTACAGTTCTAGTGGCCGAGAAGTCTAATATCAAAGCACCAGCAGATATGGTGTCCAGTGAAAGCCCACTTCCTGGCTTGTAGACAGCTGCCTTCTCACTGTATTCTCACATGCGAGAGCCAGAGAGAGAGAGAAAAAGAGAAAGCAAGCTCTCTTGGGTGTCCTCTTATAAGGGTACTAATCCAAGAACTCCACCCTCATGACAAAATTCCTCCCAAAGCCTCATCTCCATCTCCAAATACCATCACCTTGGAGATTAGGCTCCAACATATGAATTTTGGAGGACACATTCAGTCCATAGCAGTGAGTAAAGACTCAGGTTAGTTGCCATAATGGAAAATGATGATCCTTCACCAGGTTACTATACTCAAACCAGTTCTCAGACTCAAAACCACATAATTATGAGTTCATATTCCAAAATTACAAAACACAGGGGAAAAAATGCAATCACAAAATGAGATAATACACTTTTTATTGGCTGCTCTCCTTTATTCCTTAACAGAAGAATAAGATTCAGAATTCAGAATTTGGAATTATTGAATGTAGGGTATAAAATAAATGTATTGAGAATGTTTAAAAAAATAAAGCAGAATTTTTTTAAAAAAAGAAGAAATACATTGTATGCCCACCTGCCCTGGCTCAAAAAAACTATGCAGATTAGGAGAACACAACAGAGTTCAATTTACTCATTGATTCTCTACTTACCCAACCCAGAAAATGATAGAGAACAACACAAATGTACATGAAAGGAGAAAAGCAATAGAATTTCAGAAAGTACTTTATGACATCTTCTTCCAATATAAGATGGTTTCATCTCCATTAAAAATCTCTTATTAGGGGTGCCTGGGTGGTTCAGTCATTAAGTGTCTGCCTTCAGCTCAGGTCATGATCCCAGGGTCCTGGGATCGAGCCCCACATCGGGCTCCCTGCTCGGTGGGGGCCTGCTCCTCCCTCTCCCACTGCCCCTGCTGTGTTCCCTCTCTCGCTGTCTCTCTTTCAGTCTCTCTGTCAAATAAATAAATAAAATCTTTTTAAAAAATCTATTGTTTGGGGCGCCTGGGTGGCTCAGTTGGTTAAGCGACTGCCTTCGGCTCAGGTCATGATCCTGGAGTCCCGGGATCGAGTCCCGCATCGGGCTCCCTGCTCAGCAGGGAGTCTGCTTCTCCCTCTGACCCTCCTCCCTCTCATGCTCTCTGTCTCTCATTAAAAAAAAAAAAAAAATCTATTGTTTGTTGTAGCCACCTTAATGAATTATCTGAGCTAGATCTTCTGGATAACTTGCTGCAGCTTCTACATCAGCACCTGCTCCTTCATCTGGCATGTCTATGTTTTTGAGATGGCTTCTTGCCTTAAACCTCATGAACCAACCTCTTCTAGCTCCCACTTTTGCAACTTCCTCATCTCAATTAACCTCCACTGAATTGAAGAGAGTAAGGCCTTGCTCTGGATTAGGCTTTGGTTTAAGAGAATGTTGTGGCTGGTTTGATATTCTATCAGATCACTCAAGCTTTCTCCATATTAGCAATAAAACTGTTTCACTTTCTTATCATTAGTGTGTTCATTAGAGTAGCACTTTTAATTTTCTTCAAGAATTTTTCCTTCACATTCACAGCTTGGCTACTGCTTGGCACAAGAGGAGTAGCTTTTGATCCATGTCAGCTTTCAACATGCCTTCCTCGCTAAGTTTAATCTTTTCTAACTTCTAATTTAAAGTGAGAAATATGTTACTCCTCCTTCTACATGAATATTTAGACGTCATCATGAGATTATTAATTGGCCTAATTTCAATATTGTTGTGTCTCAGGGAAGAAAGAAGCTTGAGGAGAAGGAGAGAGACATGGGGGGACGGCCAGAGCTAGAACACACACACATAGGTGTCACTTGAGTTCACCATCTTCTATGGGCATGGTTAGTGACACCACAAAACAATTAAAATAGTAACATCAAAGATCATTGACCACAGATCACCAAACAAATATAAAGTAATAACAAAGTTTCAAATATTGTAAGAATTACCAAAATGAGACAGAGAGAGGCAAAGTGTGCAAATGCTATTGGAAAAAATGGTGTTGATAGTCTTACTCCAGTTTCCTCACCCTAGATTCCCACCTTTCTTTCTTCTAAGAACTGGTTCTCTTCTCCCTTAACTAACGAAAATGTGGAAGCCAATGTTTCTCAGACTGTTTTGGAACTTCTTTGGGATGATTGCAAGGAAACACAGAATGGATTCAAGTTTGTTTCCACCGCCTAAGACTGCTCTAATTTTAGTCACTCCACTCATTTCTTCTACTTGTTCATGCTTTGGGATAAGATTCCCTTTATATAAAGTGTTCTGGTGTGAACATGAAATTCTTGACTTCAAGTAATTATTTGTCATTTATATATTCTTATGTTCTCCGATCCTCATTTTCTGAAACAACTTTTACCCATTCATTTTTTTGTCTCTATTTTAAAATTTAACAACCCCAAATAGAAACTTAGGGTTTCCTTCTTAGTTTGTGTGCTAGAAATATTAGAAATATCAAAGAAGAAAAAATAATTACACATCAATAAATATAAGGTCCAAAAAATAAGAATTCAAGAAGACAATAAAAATACAAACCGAGAAACTGGAGCAAACACTATATTTTGTCTACTCACACAAGTTTGGTTTCACTCCATTCCAGGGCCTCCAATATTACCCTGGACTCAGCTAGACAACTAGTCAATGCACCATTGACATAAGGTAAATATGAAGGTTTGCTGGATAATATACAAATGTATCACTGCTACTAGAACAAATTTTAAAACATTGGGATGCCTGGGTGGCTCAGATGCGTAAGCATCTGCCTTTGGCTCAGGTCATGATCCCAGGGTCCTGGGATCGAGCCCCACATCGGGCTCTGTGCTCAGCAGGGAGCCTGCTTCTCTCTCTCCCTCTGCCTGCCTGTCTGCCTACTTGTGATCTCTCTCTCTCTCTCTCTGTCAAATAAATAAAATTAAAAAAAAAAACATTTTATGAGTGGTTAAA